>NW_015386305.1:34561-36709 GCF_001527695.2 Protobothrops mucrosquamatus
GCCTGGCCTAGGGAGGATTTTTAAATTGGGTTTTTTAGAAATTTTAATCACACAACACTAAAATTTTGGTTTTAATTTGGTTTTATTCGGTGGGGTGTGTGGGTCTCTCTTTGTTTTAATAATGTTGTGAGCCGCCCTGAGTCCTTCGGGAGAAGGGCGGGATACAAATTGGAATAATAAATAAATAAATAAATAAAATATTGTAAAGGCATTTTACAAACCAGGAACAAAAAGTGAAATGTGTCCCATTTCGGAAAGACACTTAAAATTAGCCTTTTTCAATGTTGTTATTCTTCTTTTCTGATTCACTGCCAGATAGTGACAGTTCCTGGGACACTCTGTAATTAGAGTTATCAGTTTAAAGCATAAAGCAAAGAGATTTCAACATTAGTCAGAGAGGAGAGTTGCTGGGTGAGTTTGGGCTGGTTTAGGACTGTGGTGTCCTTGGTGCTCTCTGAGCTTGGTTGTTTCCTTGCAGATGTTTCACTATCCACCTAGACACAATTATCAACGCAAGAGTGGTTGGCTGCACTTAGAAATAAACCTATCTACACCCTGTTCGAAAGACAGAATAAAAAAGCTAAGAAGGAAACAAAAAAAAAAACAAGAACAAAATGACCACATTCTCTCCAGCAGTCAACACCTAAAATAAATTACAGGGATTAACCCTAGTCAAACAATGCCCTAATCAAAGAACTAACTACCAAGGAGAAAAACTCCGCCAACATTGGCAGGGCAAGCTACTATATATAAACAAGAAGCAAACCCCACACTCATTAACACTGATGATGCTACCTAGTCGGGTAATGAAAGGTCTGCAAGCAAACAATGGTTAGGGAGCACCAAGGACTCCACAGTTCTCTGAACCAGGGCTTTTCAACCTTTTCAGCCATTGTACCACTTTTAGGATATGGTAACATCCGAGTACCACCAGTCGCCTAGCAAGGTGTCAAAACCTTGATGACCAAAAAAAAAAAAAAGGAAAAAAGTGATAAAGTACAGGTAGTCCTCAACTTACAACAGTTCGCTTAGTGACTCTTCGAAGTTACAATGGCACTGAAAAAAGTGCCCCAAAGCCACAGCTGAGCAAGACACCTGCCTGCCCGCCCAGCGGTGTTCTTCCTTCTGTCTGAGGTTTCCATTGTTGTGAGCATTTCTGTTGAGGATTGGCAGCGGGGGTGGGGTGGGGGGGTGTTTGGTTTTTATTCTCCCCCCCCCCGTCTGCTGGGTGGTTGCAGCAGGTTTTGGTTACTTCACATGACCCTGGGATACTGTGACCGTCATAAATATGAATCAGTTGCCAAGCATCTGAATGTAAATCACAAGACCCTGGAGATACCAGTATGTACAGCCCAGATATGTACTGGCATCTTAATCCATCTCACTCTAACCTACCAAACAAGGTCAGTTTTACAATGAGAGTGAAGTGCTTGAAGAGTTAAAAGCTATTGTGGCATGCATGCCTTCCAGAGATTATCAGAAAAAAGGTTCCATATAAATATGGCAGCTATGCTAAACAGTTTTAGAAAATCATCTGTTCTTCACATTGCTAAACTTGCAAATTTTTCCCGGTGTTATGTTAAACCTTTAAAGTCTTTTTTCCTTCCCCAAAGTTCTTTTCAGCCCTCATCTCTTATTTTCTGGTTTCAAGTGTAGTTCAGTACAGAACAAACAGATTCTCAGTCCTTACTACCGGTAAGTACAGCGAAATACGTCTCCCACACCAGGGTTAGTTCACTGTTAATGTTTAATAATACTAAAGAGTGTTGAATGGCCCCAGTAGCATTAACACCTCTGGGACTTGTTAAAAACCCGTTGATCCATAAAGGGGAAAAAAAACCACTTAATAAGCGTACTAGGATTTGGAAAATTAGAAAGGTAGCAATCTGTTTTTGACATGCATGGATAGAAAGTCAAGTTTCCAGAGGCAAAAAAGGAACTAAAGACGAGTCTGCCCTGGGCCATAGGATTATTTTCACTTTGCGTTCCCCACTTCGTCTGTAGAACTTGGTGCTCTGAAAGTGAAAGAATGAATTAGAGGCTGTTTGTACAACATCCGTTCTAAACAAAATTCCCAAAGGGCGGTTTTCCTTATCTGACTTCACGGTTTCAGTAACACATTGCAGTTCCTGTTGGCTGCTGTTTGAC
>NW_015386305.1:37416-40672 GCF_001527695.2 Protobothrops mucrosquamatus
CCAAACCGCCCCCCCCCCCCCCCCGGCGTTTTATACAGAACGCAGAATAACACAGTTGGAAGGAACCATGGAGGTCTTCTAAGGTCTCAAGCAGGAGACCTTATACGAGTGGTGGCGAACCTATGGCACGCGTGCCAGAGGTGGCACTCAGAGCCCTCTCTGTGGGCACACGCACCATTGCCCCAGCCCCACCTCCACCTGCATCCCCCTCAACAGCAGCCCCCACAGAGGAGAGTCACCCCCGAGTGCGGCCCATGTGGAACAGCGCAGCCAAGGACATGGCAGCCAGGCGGCAGGGACAAGACTCCGCCCTCGCGCCCCATCATGCACAGTTGATGCTGTCGGGCGTGGGCAGAGGGTTGTGGCCGCTATGGCGCTGTTGGGTCACCTGGGTGATCTGCGGCAGGCTGTGAAGGCGTTGAGTGGCCCTGCGGGGGGGGCAGAGTGGGGCAGGCAGGGGCGGTTTTGGGGCACTCAGTCTCTAAAAGGTTCGCCATCACTGCCTTATACAGAACCATTTCAGACAAATGCTTGTCCAAACTCTTCTTAAAAACCTCCAGTGTTGGAGCACCCACAACTTCTGGAGGCAGGTTGTTCCACTGGTTAATTGTTCTAACTGTCAGGAAGTTTCTCCTTAGTTCTAGGTTGATTGTCTCCTTGATTCCATCCCTTGCTTCTTGTTTTCCATCTATTGTTTCTTGTCTTGCCTTCAGGTGCTTTGGAGAATAAGTTGATTTTATGTCATTCATGAAGCTTTGATCCTTGTATTTGGGACTGTCTCCGAGTCAGCATCATTTCTTTCTTTTTTATTGTGCATTTCATTTTTGAGTTCTATATATATATATCTCCATTCTTGGATCTCTGTGCTATTGCATAAGATCCCATGACGCCGCCTGGTAGCTGGTGTGGGAATAATGTGCAAATGAGCATAATTAAAAATGGGTTTTCACACCTCCCTTGGTCAGGATTCCTCTTCCTACATGTAATGCATTCACCAGGAAAATAAAAATGTTATTAGAATAGACTAGAGCTGGAAGGGACCTTGGAGGTCTTCTAGTCCAGCCACCCGCTTAAGCAGGAGAACGGTCCTATACCATCTCAGACAAGTGACTGTCTAGCCCAGGGGTAGGCAACCTTGGCTCTTTTATGACTCGTGGATTTCAACTCCCAGAATTCCTGAGCCAGCCATGCTGAAGGGAAAGGGAGAGGTTTCCAAGCTGAGCCATTCTGGCTCAGGAATTCTGGGAGTTGAAGTCCACGAGTCATAAAAGAGCCAAGGTTGCCTACCCCAGATCTAGCCTCTTCTTAAAAACCTCCAGTGATGGAGCGCCCGCGATGTCCTCACTGTCAGGAAGTTTCTCCTTAATTTTAGGTTGCTTCTCTCTTTGTTCAGTTTCCAACCATTGTTTCCTGTCCAGCCCTCTGGTGCTTTGGTGAATAATGTGACCCCCTCTTCTTTGTGGCAGCCCCTCAAATACTGGAATACTGCTATCCTGTTGCCCCTGTTTCTTCTTTTCTTTAGACTGGCCAAACCCAAGTCCCATAGCTGTTCTTCGTATGTTTTAGTCTCCAGGCCTTTGGTCATCTTAGTTGCTCTTCTCTGAGTTTTTTTCCAAACTCTCAACATCTTTTTTGTGATACGATGACCAAAATTGGCTGCAGTATTCCAGGTGTGGTCTTACTAGGGTTTTATAAAAGCGGTACTAATACCTCGTGTGATCTTGATTCTATGCTTCTGTTTATACAACCCAGGATTGTATTAGCTTTTTTGGCTGCTGCTGCTGCACACTGCTGGCTCATGGTCAAGTGATCGTCCACCAGGACTGCAAGGTCCCTCTCACAGTTGCTGTTTTTAAGGCAGGTCTCGCCCAATCTGTACTTGTACCTTTGATTTTTCCTGCCTAAATGTAAAACTTTGCTTTTCTCCACATTGAAACTCATTTTGTTGGATAGGGCCCATTGTTCAAGTTTGTCAAGATCTTTTTGGATCCTGAGTTTGTCTTCTGGAGTGTTGGCTACTCCTGCCAGTTTGGTGTCAACACCCCAGAAAACAAACTCAGGATCCAAAAAGATATTGTTTTTTAACAAGCTATGAATCGACTTGCCACTTAGCATTTTAAACCATCATACTTTCCCCCATGCTAATGTGGGCTCAGGGCTGACTCAAACCATCCAGGGTTTATTTTTACAGGCTTCTGGAGTTCACAATACATATTGCACAATTTCCTGGATTATTGGTGTTAATCTGGGACAGGAAACAATAAAAACAGATGATCCAGGCAAGAGACGGGAAAATCACCAAGGTGTTTTTTTTTTAAGGTAACATAAAATATATTATTTCTTTCCAGGCTGGTATAACAAGCTGAGCCCAACTAACAGGCAAGGACTGAATTATTATTAACAGGGACGCAAACATCATGAGAATCCTGCTATTTCCGAAAGAGTGGTAGAGCAAGCAGAATTTCAATTTTGCAATGTGAATCATACCAAACCTGACCTACCTTGTGAATTCAATCCAGTTTATAGCCTGATGCATTACAGTTAGTCCCCATTTAGCAATTGCACTTGGAACTAGAAACTTGGTCATTAAGAGAAGCAGTTGCTAAGTGAAACCGTAATCATGCTTACAATCTTCCTTCAGCTTTCCTTATGAAAAAGCAAAGGTTATAAGCGCAAGGATTGGTCTGCAAAGGTCATAAATGTGAGGATTGGTTGCAAAGTTCCTTTTTCATCATAACTTTTTATAACTCTGAACAGTAGCTAAAAAAGGCAATCAAGGGCAGTCACTAAATGAGACTTCCTGTAATTTCTATTGCTATTTATTAGTTCATATTTATTGTCTCATCTAGCATGGATTCTCAAAGAGATTAACAAAAAGCAGAAATATATTAAAAATGCAATGAATGCATAATTAAAATAAAAGCGTGCAAGTGATCGAATCTCCTTACATTTTTTTTAGTTATTTGGGTTTTTTTTATCTGAATATATTTTGCACAAAAGTACGCAATGAGATGGAATCAAAACGTGTTTTATGTTTCACACAAATACATTTTTTTAAAAAAGTATCCAAAAATGATAAGAATCCCCCTTTAAAAAAAACTACAAAAACAAAAAACAGAAAGCAATAGCAAATTAAAGAAAGAGGAGAGAAAAACAATAACAAAAAAGGATAACCAACTGTCTAAATAGGTCACACAATTCAAGGTCAGTTCAAAACAATGTCACATCTTTAAAATGTTCTAAATTTTTTAAAAAA
>NW_015386305.1:41491-45412 GCF_001527695.2 Protobothrops mucrosquamatus
CCTTCTCTGGGGTGGGGCTGACTTCCCACAGTTTGTTTATAGCCACCTACCTGGCTCACAATTCAGAACCCCTCTTTTACACCCCCATACCTGAGTCAGCTCAGCTGCCATTTGGAGTCATGCATTCCAAATAACCTGCCAGCTCTCTCAAGCTAGTTATTTACATTTGCAGAATTCTTCTTATCAGGCTTTTAATTACGGTGGCTGCATTTCTTTTGGGAAGCAGGCCTGGATCGGAGCACGTGGAAGAACTAGCCTGGAGCGAGCAGCTGCCATACGTAATCCATGCCCATTCGCACCCCAATTTCCTGGGCGCCACAGAAGTCATCCAACTGGTTCTAAAACTCCTGGTTTCAATCCACAGTCTTTGAGGATGGGGAAGACTGTAGCTGCTTCAGAGTTAATATCAGTAGGTGATTGATGGCTGTGATTACTCCGAGGATTAATATTCTTGTCCAGACTGAGATGCTCAAAGCAAAACCCAACACAAGAGAAACACTATAACACATCAAAGCACCTTTATTAAAAAAAAAACCAGAGGTTAAATCTGCACAACGTGCATTGCCACTCAAAGAATAGAATAGAATAGAATAGAATAGAATAGAATAGAATAGAATAGAATAGAATAATAGACTGGACTAGACTAAACTAGACTAGACTAGACTAGACTAGACTAGAATAGAATAGAATAGAATAGACTAGACTAGACTAGACTAGACTAGACTAGAATAGAATAGAATAGAATAGAATAGAATAGAATAGAATAGAATAGAATAGAATAGAATAGAATAGAATAGAATAATAGACTAGACTAGACTAGACTAGACTAGACTAGACTAGACTAGAATAGAATAGAATAGAATAGAATAGAACTGGAAGGGACCTTGGAGGTCTTCTAGTCCAGCCCCCCGCTCCAGCAGGAGAACCTATACCAGCAGTAGGCAACCTTGGCTCTTTTATGACTCGTGGACTTCAACTCCCAGAATTTCTGAGCCAGCTGGCTCAGGAATTCTGGGAGTTGAAGTCCATAAGACATAAAAGAGCCAAGGTTGCCTACTCCTGACCTATACCATCTCAGACAAGTGACTGTCCAGTCTCTTCTTAAAAACCTCCAGTGATGGAGGGCTCACGATTTCTGGAAACAAGCTAGTCACATTTTTTTCAGTGCTGTTGTAACGTTGAACGGTCACTAAATGTACTGTTGCAAGTCAAGGTCTGCCTGAATTCTCTGTCTATATTTACAGGAAGCAAGTTCTAATGAGTTTAGTCAACCCTACTCTCAGGAAAATGCACCTCAGTTTTTATGTTCTTTTCCTCTACGTTTATCCATCACACCTACCCACAATTCATTCTAGAGGAACACAGTGACAAACGCCAGACAAACCAGTTTGTCTCAAAAGGCAGGATAACAATCTAACAATTAAACAGGTAAAAGTCCACCCAGCTAATTGGAGAACCTGGGACAATATAGAATAACACTACACTCTTTTCTTTTTCTTAAAAGTACATAAGCTACATTGAGGCTTATAACCGCATCCATCCTTTTTTTACAGGGTAAATTTCTCGTTGACCTCATCTACGTTTTTTCCAAAATTGGACCATGGAATCGTTGGAAGACTTTACCTTCTATTTTTAACTTGCTGCCAAAACTCTTAACAATCACAGAACTGGCTGAAATTCTTCTGGAGAAAGAAAAAAACAAACAAACAAGGATTGAGAAAATGTTGCCCCTTGTAGAACTGAGAGTTATTTGTCATGTAACTCTTTAAAACTCAGATTTTGATTCAGAGGTAGCCACCTTAGAATGTAGCCACCTTAGAAAGAGTTCCAGGTATGCTGACTCACACTTCTCTCTCCCCGTTTCTTCCACAACCTCATTTTAAGTTTCGATTATTGTGCCTCACACATCTTTGTCTAACTGTATGTATTCGATGAAGTTTCAGCCTGTGTGATAAAGCGTGTTCTGCCATGTCCGATGCCAGGGTAGTTGGAGGGCCAAATGTTGACTCAAGCAGAGCTGCTGAGTCACAGAGATGACAGCGTGTCTTGTTTAATGCAACAATAAGGGTGGGAAAGAGGCCACAACTGAGTCATTTTTTACATGACACAGCTGCCAACTTTTCCATTGACCTTGGCTGCTGGATTCCATAAGAACCTTCATGAGATCAGACACTGCTGGTTACAGTAAAATCTCACTCAAAGAAGGTCTAATCAGTTGACAGATAGATAGATAGATAGATAGATAGATAGATAGATAGATAGATAGATAGATAGATAGATAGATAGATAGATAGATAGATAGATAGATATAGAGAGATAGAGAGAGATACAGTAAAATCTCACTCAAAGAAGGTCTGATCAGGTTTTATATAGATAGGGAGAGAGAGATAAGATAGATAGATAGATAGATAGATAGATAGATAGATAGATAGATAGATAGATAGATAGATAGATAGATAGATAGGTAGGTAGGTAGGTAGGTAGGTAGGTAGGTAGGTAGGTAGGTAGGTAGGTAAATAGAGAGAGAGAGAGAGAGAGAGAGAGAGAGAGAGAGAGAGAGAGAGAGAGAAATAGAGAGATGGATAAAGATAGATAGATAGATATTTAGATAGATAGATAGAGAGAGAGAGAGAGAGAGAGAAGATAGATAGATAGATAGATAGAGAGAGAGAGAGAGATAGAGAGAAAGAGAGAAAGAGAGAAAGAGAGAGAGATAGAGAGAAAGAGAGAGAGAGAGAAAATAGAGAGAAGAGGAGAGGAAGAAGAGGGAAGTAGGGAAGAAAGAGAAGAAAGGGAGAAAGAAGGTAAAGAAGAAGAAGGAGTGTGGATACAGTGAAAAGGGAAATGGGAGAGCAACACCAAAAGTCATGTGTATGTATTTATTTCATTTTATTAAAAGTATCTTATATATAAGAATGTAAAAAGAATGTATGTTAACATCTGATAAATATCACGGTATATGTATGGGGGAGAGTTTTGAAAAATAACAAAATAAAAAATAAAAATTTTAAAAAGGAGTCCTCCTTGCTGTGTGATGCCCACAATCACGCCGGAAGGCAACGCTGAGGGACTGATGGATCCAAGGTCACTTGGCGATCTACAAATGAATTCAAATTTGTGTGTTCTGAATTTGACCCATCACTGCAACCAGAGTACCACAGCATCCACCGTTCCCACTATTTTTATTTTTTTTTTTAAAAAAGAGTAAACATCTCAAAGATATTTTTTTTTTTAAAAAAAGATGATTTTGGTTTTATTGTTATTGTGCTGATGTTGCCAGTCCTGTCATTTGTTATGCTTGTGTAACTACATTAGAATTGCCAGCTTGTGTTTTTGTGTGTGTGTGTGTGTGTTGTTTTGTTTGTGACAAGTTTCTCAGGTTGAACAACTACCTGGAGTTAGATACTGCAGCTTGTATGCCAGGAAAGGCTCTGCAAATTGAATTCAGCTGATGCAGAAGAAAAAGGCTGTATCTATTTATTAATCACATCCATATAGCCACTCCTCTCACACAAAGGGAGGGAAAGAGAGAGAAAAAAGAGAGAGGGGGTGTCTGTTGGGGTCTTTATTTTTCTGTGTGAAACCGGAAGGAAAGAATTTGCGATGTAAGAAATTCAAAGGCAAGCAAAAATTAAAAAAATTAAAAAAATGGCACTAACAGATTGGTCTGCTCTGGTGGTTATTACATAATCTTGAGCAGAAATGAGGAACAGAATCTGTGCAAAAAAAAAGTGTTTTGAAGTTCTGAATGGGAAAAAATACATAAAAATAAAACAGAACAGAGCCTTCTAATTCAGACCAGTCTTTCCACAATTCTTACCCAGCAAGTAATGGGAGGTGAGCTTTGTATCCAAACTCAAGAGAGGAGTTAACTACAGGTTCAACTGTATAGATAATCCTTTATTCCCTCCGGGGTCAATT
>NW_015386305.1:46771-47850 GCF_001527695.2 Protobothrops mucrosquamatus
CAGGATAGAAAAAATATAGCATCTGACAAGCCTGATTTTCAGTCTTAGGCTTATGTCGTGACTGCAGAAGACCTTTTTCATTTTGAAGAATGCTGTTCGAGCTTTCTCTATCCTTGTCTTTACTTCAGCGGTCATGTCCCAGCTTTCATATAAATTAGAACCGAGATGTGTGATCCTTTCAACTTTTTCTAGTGGTATTCCTTCTGAATTTATTGGTGGTTTCAAAAGCATGCCAAATGCAAGCTTTTACCTTTCAATAAAAAGTTGTTTGTATCATTGAAAGCTTTGTTGTTGTGTTTTTCTTTTAAGACAAAGGATGTTAATGTATGAGGGGTTTTTTTTCTTTTCCTAAACTAAAACCTCAGTATTCAGGTTCAATTGCCGTGTTGGCACTTTGCGATAAATAAGTGGGTTTGGGGTTTCAGTTTGGGCACTCGGTCTCTAAAAGGTTTGCCCTCACTGCAGTAGGAGAAGCAGGATGAAATAGGTAGTCCTCAACTTACGACCATAGCTGAACCCAAAATTTCTGGTGCTAAGGGAGACGGTTATTAAGTGAGTTTTGTCCTGTTTTACAACCTTTCTTCCCGCAGTTGTTAAGAGAATCACTGTATTTGTTAAGTTAGTCATGGGGTTGTTAAGTGAATCAGGCTTCCCCATTGACTTTGCCTGGCAGAAGGTCGCGAAAGGGGATCACGTGACCCCCGGGACGCTGCGACTGTCATAAACATGAACCAGTTGCAAACCGTCTGAATTTTGATTACCAGACCCCGAGGATGCTGCAGTGTTTGTAAGTGTGAAAACAGCCGTAATCACTTTTTTCAGTGTCGCTGTAAGTTCGAATACTCACTAAACGGATGGTTGTAAGTTGAGGACTACCTGTATTTCTTTGAAGGAAAGTGAAACAGCTTTAGCATCTCTGTATCTTGATGGATGGAGAGCGATCAAGGAGAGAAGCAACGTAGAACTAAGGAGGAATTTCCTGACAGTAAGAACAATTAGCCAGTGGAACAACCTGCCTCCAGAAGTTGTATGTGTGCGCCAATGCTGGGTGTTTTTAAGAAAAGATAAAGGAAAGGAAA
>NW_015386305.1:48652-63468 GCF_001527695.2 Protobothrops mucrosquamatus
AAAGAACCATTTGTCTGAAGTGGTATAGGGTTTCCTGCCTGAGCAGGGGGGTTGGACTAGAAGATCTCCAAGGTCCCTTCCAACTCTGTTATTCTATTATATACATGAGATTTACCCTCCCCCCGCCACCCAGCAACTACCATGACCTCTCCCTTGATGGAGAACACAGGAATTCCTGTTCAATGGCTTCCATCATCTTTGCCATCACTTGCTTCTCCAAGTTCAGACTTGCCTCTAATTACTGTTCTCTCCTGACTCTAAGTCCTGGATGAAGAATGTCAAACAAAACACCAAAAAAAAACACAAAAACCCTCAACTGGCTGTTCTAGTTCCCAATCGGGGCGTCACCCGGGCAAGTACCTTCCAAGTGCTGGGAAAGGGAAGTGATGGGTTAGAGAGTGGGATGGGGTGTATGGAAAAAAGCCCTCCAGGCTAGCAAGAAGCTGCTGAACAGCCAAGTCTAAGGAGGCGTGGCTGGGGGTTGAGAAAAAAACGCCCTGCCAGAGCCATCAACTTATATTTAATGTTTAAGCAAGCTTGATCTTTTAAGGACTTGACAGAAGCACGTTCTCAAGACCGGCAGAGGGAAAGAACCAAGGAAAGGTTGGGACTTAGCTGACGTTACGATGGGTGCCTACCTCCAGCTCCGGATAAGCCCATCTGTCCTTCTGGTGGCTTTGACGTTTTCCATGAAAGGTAGGAGATGGAAGATCGTATGACAACTGATACAGCTTCAGGATAAGCCATGTTAGAGCTAGGAATGCTTGGAAGCAAGGGGTAGCCTCTGGAATAAGCTTGGATGAATAGTTCAGTTGTCCACGGTGATTAGATCCTCTGAGTTCCCTGGATTCAGCTTTCAGGAATGGTCATTTTGCGTCTCTATATAGCCGTTGAAATTATGGCACAAGGAAAGCACCGTGGATATGAAATGAGAGACCCAGACTTACCCACTTCGGCTCATTGCTATGCCTATTTATAATAAATCTAAATTCTAGCTAAACAAACCCTTAAATGAAAGGTTTTTCAGGGCGTTAACCATACCAGGTTCAAATAAAGAACTGGTGCATTTGCTTGGCACAAATACGTGGAGGTTCCAAAATGGTTGCTCCAAAGATCAAAGCAATTTTTTTTAGGCCATGCTGTTGCACATTTGTGCCCGCTGCGGTATATATTTACATTATTGTGCTGGTTTTTTAATTGGTTTTAATTAATATGATTGTTCGCCGTCACCCAGGCTTATTGTTTGAATGGGTGGCCATATAAATTGAATAAATAAATAAATTATCTTAGATTACTGTATGTCCTTTCTCTAAGATAGATCTTGTGGCAAATTTGTCTGTTTGTCTGTCTGTCTGTCTGTCTGTCTATCTGTCTGCCTACCTACCTACCTACCTACCTACCTATCTACCTATCTACCTATCTATCTATCTATCTATCTATCTATCTATCTATCATCTATCATCTATCATCTATCATCTATCATCTATCATCTATCAATCTATCTCTATCATCTATCTACCTATTTATGTATGTTTCTATGTTTCTACCTATGTTTCTATCTCACTCATCTCTACATCTGTTTGTCTGTGTCTATATCTATCTATCTATCTATCTATCTATCTATCTATCTATCTATCTATCTATCTATCTATCTATCTATCTACCTACCTACCTACCTACCTACCTACCTACCTACCTACCTATCTTTCCTTCAAAAGAAAGTTTCCCTTCTTTTTTCTATCTTTTTTTCTATCATGAAATAATAGAGGCCATTGTCTATTTGTGAGCTGAGATGCACAGCTGAAAAAGCCAGGCTGATAAATTGTGAGGACAGTTGTACTATTCAACTCAGTGGTGAATTTTGTCGTATGGCGTATGGCATGGCTTCATTTATCCGCTTCATGTATTTCTCAGCATTGTTCGGACGATAGTTCCCCTGTGTACCTGTCTGAATTGTTTAAAGGGAGGATGAAAAACAGCAGCTGTAACTCCATTTCAGAGTCCCTCAACCTCAGCAGCTTTAAGATGCAGGGACTTCAACTCCCAGAATTCCCCAACCAGCCATTCTGGCTGGGGAGCACTGAGAGTTGAATTCCACCCATCTTAAAGCTCTTGAGGTTGGGAAACCCTCACTATTTGACTGAGGACACAATAAGGCAACCTGCTTTTGGTCCCTTCCCAATACAAGGTAGGAAAATCATAAAGGCATGCTGGTTCCTCATTATCCTCATACCTTCAGCTATAGGAAGACTGAGAGATGTGGTGACCATGAATCTCATTGAGCAAATGATCATTTATTTAGGTAGACACATCAGGAAATGGTCACCCATTGGGTCTGTGAGGCTGAAGAGGATTTTACCAAAGATCTCTGAACCTTACTGAAGATCTGGGGAAACAGGATCTTGGCCTCCATTCTCTTCACCTCATAAAGAGCTGATAGAACCAACCATTTCCTCAAAGGCAAGAGGGAGATGACATCACAAATGTCATGAGGTCATTGTACAAATGACAAGAATTTTGGAGTTGACATAATTTGGGCCCTACATGATGCCATTGTGACTTCTGACCCATGCCAAGGCAGGCAGGCTCAGATCAATAGGCAATGCCTTACCATCTGAGGAAAAAATATGGTTTTATAAGCCCATCTTCTCTTCCACGATCAACCCCAAAGGCTAAAAGATAACCATAATTCAAAGAACAAAACAAACCATGGTTTAGGTGTTTGCCTCTTCTCCAGCAGGCATCTTTAGAAGCCTAATGTCCACCACATCCCACATTGCAAAACCTACAACTAGCTATTCAGCATAAGCTTGCTGTGTATCTGCCTACACAATATTTTATAAAATGGGGAGAAAGGATAGAAGAAATCTTGTTTTACGACGTTTAACCATGGTTTCTATAAAACTAGAAAGAGCGGTTAGAAATAAAATCAAGATAACTTCAAAACAAGAAAATAGGAGTGCTGAATAGAAGGGGATTCCAAACATGGTGTGCGATCGTGCAATCAAACTCATACCTGCCTCAAATGGGGGACTGGATGGATCTCTCTTCCATAGGATGTTTGACTCTACCGGACTCAACGGTTCCTTTCAGTTCTAAGTCCTCCTTCTCAAGACTTTATTTTCCAGGGATATCCAGTTCTTTAGGATTATACCACACAGGTAGCTTTGTCAGCAAGGAATCATTATGCCAGCCACAGAAATCCCAGACTGAGCAAAGTTATGCAATAACCTGACTTAAAGCTCAACTGGGAAAATCATTTCAATAACCCGTTTTGTTGTTGTTAGTTGCGAAGTCGTGTCCGACCCATCGCGACCCCATGGACAACGTTCCTCCAGGCCTTCCTGTCCTCTACCATCTTCTGGAGTCCATTTAAGCTCAGGCCTACTGCTTCAGTGACTCCATCCAGCCACCTCATTCTCTGTCGTCCCCTTCTTCTATTGCCCTCCATCTTTCCCAGCATTAGGCCCTTTTTAGAGTTATCTAATTCAGTTTACTGTCCAGAACTACTTCTGGCGAGAGGCATCCATATCTAGACATCCACCATTCCAGAATGAGCTTTGCACTTGGGTAATCTCAAGGCACTGTTTTGATTTGATGGCTAGATTATTTCCGGTTATGTTTGTGGTTTATTGAAAACCGCAGAAAACCTGGGTCTTTCTTTGAACTGCTGCTACTGTGGGAAGCTTGTGGGTGACCTGTTTCCTCATTGGTAAGAGCTCTGCCTTCACCCTGTCCTTCAGCCTCCAGATATCCTAACAGGTCTTTCAAGGAGAGAGGCAGTTTTGGTGGTTTCCTCTTCTTATTTGCTCCTTTGTTTATTTGCATTTGAGCAGACCAATATAACATGAGTAAAGACAAGGGTGCAGAGGGCAAGCAGAATATCAGAGTTGGAAGGGACCTTGGAGGTCTTCTAGTCAAACCCTCTGCTCAATCAGTGAAACTTATTCCATTCTGGACAAATGGTTGTCCAATCTCTTCTTAAAAGCCTCCAGTGATGGAGCTCCCACAACTTCTGAAGGCAAGCCGTTCCACCAGTTAATTGTTCTCACTTTCAGAAAATTTCTCCTTAGTTCTGGGTTGCTTCTCCCCTTGATTAGTTTCTACCCGTTGCTTCTTGTCCTGCCTTCAGGTGCTTTGGAGAATAGGTTGACCCCCCTCTTGTTTGTGGCAGCCCCTTAGAACACTGTTATCATGTCCCCCCTCGTCCTTCTCTTCATTAAGCTAGACATACCCAATTCCAGCAACTGTTCTTTGTATGTTTTAGCCTCCAGTCCCTTAATCATCTTTNTGTGGATTGTCATTCAATGCGTCTTTCAAAAAGTTAGGGAGTAGAAAAAAGGGTGCGTGGAAGTCTCTTGGCTTAGCTTCAATTTGGATGACACGAATCAATCCATATGCAAGTTCCTGTATTAATGAAAGCTACTCTATACTGTTTAAAACAGTGGTTCTCAACCTTTTTAATGCCGCAACCCCAACCGGTCGTAAGTTGAGGACTAAACCAGTCGTAAGTCGAGGACTAAACCGGTCATAAGTCGAGGACTAAACCGGTCGTAAGTCGAGGACTACCCAACCGGTCGTAAGTCGAGGACTTTCCCTGCCCGGGAGCGCTGCACATGTGTGGTTCCGCCCCCTGCGCCGGCCGAGGCGTAGCTGGCAAGCGGCAGAGACGGAGCAGGCTGACCACCAGCTGGCCCAGCCCAAGGGAGGTAAGGCACCCACCGGAAAAGGGGGAAAAAATGGCGGACAAAAAAAATGGCGGACAGCCTTGCTTGGCGACCCCCGTGAAATGGTCGATTGACCCCAAATGGGGTCCCGACCCACAGGTTGAGAACCACTGGTTTAAAAAGTTCTTTGTTTCTGGAGAAGCAGCTACAACGAGCAAACTGGGAGAGCAGTTGGACACATAGGAGGGTGTGTTCCCAATGTGCTCTCACAGGTGGAAACATTCGTATGAGTCTCACCTTGGGTGGGGTCATCAGGATTAATGCAATCACCCGGCGTGGATGAACAGGAGCGGAGAATGAAAGAGCAGAGAAGGATATGCAGGAGAAAAACAGGGCGGAAGAGGCTATAATGAAAAAGCAGAGATCTGCAGATTAAGGTGAAGAAGTAGGAGCAGTTGGAGATGGCTGGGAAGAAGCACCTAAAGCATTCAAAACAAGATGAGCCATCAAGTGGGGTGGGGGTGGGTGGGAATAGATTACTATTTTTCAAGTTGGATTCAGGAGATGCCCAGGAGGGAAAAAGGAAACACAGGGAGAGTCCTTTGTGGGTCAAACATCCACTCTCAAATTATTAATGTCCAAAATGTATGTTAGACGCTAACATCGGGGCAACCTGCAACCTGCCTGGCAACCTGCAAATTCATCGTGCAAATTAGACAGTGAATGAAATGGAGCCCTGAGTTTTCTTTAGGAATCACGTTAAAATTCCACTTTTGCAGTGTGATTCGCATACAACCAGATTGATGGGTCCCTGAAAGCATTCCTCTGCTTCCTTTAGATCAGTGGTTCTCAACCTGTGGGTCGGGACCCCATTTGGGGTCGATCGACCATTTCACGGGGGTCGCCAAGCAAGGCTGTCCGCCCTTTTTTGTCCGCCATTTTTTTTGTCCGCCATTTTTTTCCCCTTTTCCGGCGGGTGCCTTACCTCCCTTGGGCTGGGCCAGCTGGTGGTCCTGCTCCGTCTCTGCCGCTTGCCAGCTACGCCTCGGCCGGCGCAGGGGGCGGAACCACGCATGCGCGGCGCTCCCGGGCAGGGAAAGTCCTCGACTTACAACCGGTTGGGTAGTCCTCGACTTACAACCGGTTTAGTCCTCGACTTACGACCGGTTTAGTCCTCGACTTACGACGGGTTTAGTCCTCGACTTACGACCGGTTGCGGTCGCGGCATTAAAAAGGTTGAGAACCACTGCTTTAGATGCTTAATTTGGATGTGATCTTGCGATCAGACCACAGATGGCTTTTTCCTTGCTTATCACTTCAATCTTGGAACTATTCAGGAATCCTAGGGAAAACAGAATAACAAACCTTGGAGGTCTTCTAGTCCAACCCACTGCTCAAGCAGGAAACCTTAGATCAGGAATAGGCAACCTTGGCTCTTTTATGACTCGCGGACTTCAACTCCCAGAATTCCTGAGCCAGCTGTGCCCTAGACCATTTCAGACAAATAGCTGTCAAATCTCTTCTTAAAAGCCTCCAGTGTTGGAGCACCCACAATTTCTGGAGGCGATTGTCCCTCTTTTAATGAGGTTGTGACGAGCTGAGAAGAAGAAGAATGGGCATCAGAATGAAAGAAAATTTGACCGTGGCCTTTCAGGCCCCAAAGTTCATCTCAGCTTCCTGTGAAAATCCGCACTAGGGGTGTCCAATCTTGGCAAATTTAGAATCTCTGGACTTCAACTCCATGCTGGCTGCAGAGCTCTGGGAGTTGAAGTCTACACGTCTTAAAGTTGCCACGGTTGGATACCTCTGGTCTACAAAAGTATATTTGCACTTTTTTAATTGGTTTTTGCTCATCTTTGGACATCTTCCCGATACAGGTGCCTTGGCTCTGGAGTGCCATAGCTGTGTGGACCTGGGTGACGGCGGTTGCAGTCAACAACACCTGAAAAAGCTGACCTGCCCAAGCAATGCCCACGTCTGTGTGGAAACCGTGGCTGCTGTGGAATGGAGTGAGTAGCTACAAATGCTTTTTCTAGCCCCCAAAGGGGATGTGTCACCACAGGGTTGGGGTTTGAATTCCTTCTTTAGTTCGACAAGTTCAACTGATTCCTAGTTATGACAGTTGCAGTGTCCCAGGGTCACGTGATCACCTTTTGGGACCTTCTGAGAAGCAAAGTCAATGGGGAAGCCAGTTTCACTTCACAACCACGACATAGCACAGAAGCGCTGCTTGAGCAGGGTCCATAAGATTATCTGGGACCCTACACATCCTCTTCACGACCTGTTTTCCTTGTTACCTTCTGGGAGGAGGGGGCTTCGTGGTATCCGAAGCAGAACATCCAGATTCAGCCAGAGTTTCATTCCATACAGCATTAACCTTGCGAACTCTCAAGCGTCCTCCTTCCGTTATATATTCAAGATGGACAGTATTTAATATTTATTTGCTACGTATATGTAGGGGTGTGGGTCTATACATATGTTCTTCATAGTATGTTGAGGTGTGTGTCATGTATGTGTTTCACTTTGAGAGCGGGCAACTAAATTTCATTTTTGACGTGTGCCATTGTGCCTGCAGTATAAAAATGACAATAAAGGTTATCTTATCTTACCTTATCTTATCTAAAATGGGGCAAAATTCACTTAGCAACTGTCTTTGCTTGGCACCAGAAGTTTTGGTCTCAATTCTGATCGTCAAGTCGAGGATTACCTGTACAGCACTAATCATTTTTTTTCCGCAAGCCAGGGGGAATTACTCCATACATGCTCAGAGGAGTTACATAATTACACACCTGGAGCCCTTGCAGTCCCATTCAGTTGGTGAGCCCTTGACTCATAGGATGCTGGGATTGCCAATTCTGCCTGTAGTGCAGGAGGAGATGAATCCTTCATAATGGAAGCAGGAGATCAAAGACTTCCATCACTTTCTTCTTTTGTCTCCCCTCCAATCAGTGTCTCGACATTGTCCTCTCCTTTCTTTTTTTTTTAATAAGTTTTTATTAATTTTTTTTAATACAATTCAACAGTGCTTATTCAACAAACAGGTTGTCTGAGTTCATCCTTCACTAATACAAATTAAATTCTTAATCCCTAGTAGTTTGTTTCTCCAACATCGGTAAAATAAGTCCCAAGTTTGAAAATAATTTGTTTCTTCTTTTTCTTTCGATTTCAAAGTAAGTCTGTCCATTTTTGCACAGTCTGGTAATTTTTTTTAAATTATTTCTTCCTCCGACGGTATTTCTTCATTTTTCCAATATTGTGCAAATATAAGCTTTGCTGCTGTTGTCACATGCAAAATCAAATCTTCTCCTTTCTTGGGGCCCAATCATCGCTTTAATTTCACTTTGCACCGTAACATTCGAATGTGGAACACACTGTTACAGGATGTTGTAATGGCTTATTCAGGGATGATGAATATACCAGTTGCTATTAGTCTTAAGTCCTGCACAAATGATGAGGACATCCAGCTCTGTTGCAGATTAACACGACCTAGTCTAATTCAGATAGTCCTCAAATTACATCCACAATTGGGACCTAGAATTTCCATTGCTAAGCAAGGCAGTGGCTTTGCTGGAAGCCGGTTGGGAACGGTCGCAGTGGTGGGATTCAGCCCATTCACACCAGTTCGGCAGAACCGGTAGCTAAATTTTGCTGAGTTCGGAGAACCGGCGGAATGTACACTGCTTCCAGAAGTCCATTCTAGGCCTCAGAGGCCTGGAGGAGGCCTCCCAGGCCTAGAACGACTGCCCGGAAGTGCATGGATGCTACTTGCAGAAGTCTGTTCTAGGCCTCGGAGGCCCAGGTCTGCATCCAATAAGAGAACTGGTTGTTCAGGTGTTTTAATCCCACCACTGAATGGTTGTACTGTAAATGGTGATCGTGTAACCTCAAGATGCTGCAGCTGTTGTAAAGACATGTCAGTTGCCAAGTGCCTGAATTTGGATCACATGACTGTAAGGATGCTGCAATAGTTGTAAGTATGATGATCTGTCATACTCACCTTTTTTTCAGTACGGTTGTAAATTCGAATGGTCACTAAACTAATGGTTGTAAGTCAAGGATTATCTGAAGACAATTTCCCAACAATAGCAACTAGAGTGCAATTTACCTATTTGTTTTGTATTCTTTTAGGCCGGGAGTCTCCAAAATTGGCACTTTTAAGACTTGTGGACTTCAACTCCCAGAATTCCTCAGCCAGCCATGCTGGCTGAGGAATTCTGGAAGTTGAAGTCCACAAGTCTCAAAGGTGCCATCTTTGGATAGTCCTGTTCTAAGCCATGTTGTCTTCCTTTGTCACCTCTTCACTCTTTCAGGTCATGGGAAGTTCTCCGTTGGCGAAAAGGGCTGTGGATTGGGCATGCCAGGAACCAATGACAAGGCGGTGGAGGTGCACGGCATCCTGGCCTTCTCTCAGCTGCACCAGTGCAACACAAGCCACTGCAACATTAAACTGGACATCAAAGCACTGCAGCTGCAACCCATGGGTAAACCCCAGCCCCATAAGAATGATGCCTCTACTTTAGAAGATTGTTAGCCTGATCCATCCACTGCTATGTTCCTGGAGAATATTGGAACATTTTCCCAAAACCTTAATAAACTGGAACTTTCCGAATATGAATGACTGAGTTTCACCATGGGTTCATTCCCGAGAAATCTCAAGCTTGTAAATTAAATAAATTGTAAAGAAAATAACTTCTAGGTCTCTCTTAGGCACGAAAGCTGGCTGGGTGACTTTGGGCCAGTCTATCTCGGCTTACCTCTGTGAACTCTTGTGGGGAAAATGGAAGACAGAAGTATTAGATATATTCACTGCCTCAAGTTATATATTAAAGGGTAGAATAAAAATATAATAATGATAACAACACAATAATAACAGCAATAACAGGAAATACTGTAAGGAAAATACACAAGAAGGAAAAGAGTAGCAAGATATAGATCAGTTTTTCTCAACCTTGGCAACTTTGAGATGTGTGGACTTCAACTCCCAGAATTCTCCAGCTGGAGAATTTTGGGAGTTGAAGTCCACATATCTTAAAATTGCCAAGGTTGAGAAACGCCAATCTAGACATCCACAGCAAATTACATCGATGTGTTCGCATAGAAATGAGTTCAACTTCAGGGAATTTTTGCCTTTTGTTGTCCTGAGGCCCACAAACAATGGTTGCAACTCTGTGTGTAAAACACACAATAATCACAAAAGCCAGCTTACCTAGAACAAAAAGCCTACGATGTTTCTTCAGGCGGCACCTTTGTGTTCCAAGGCGAAGAGCTTTTTTGCATAATTTGCAAATGCGCTTTTAATGGTTTTGTTTTCTTTATTATTCCCTTTTATATAAATCCCCGTAGCCCTCTTTCTGGGAAAGGAATTAACAACTAACTGAGGCAGCCTGTTAGCTCCAACACTGGAAGTTTTTAAGAGGAGACTGGACAGCCATTTGTCTGAAATGGTGTAGGGTTCCTGCCTGAGCAGGGGGTTGGACTCGATGACCTCCAAGATCCCTTCCAACTTTATTATTATTATTGTTGTTGTTGTTGTTATTATTATTATTATTATTATTATTATTATTATTATTATTATTATTATTATTATTATTATTATTATTATTATTATTATTATTATTATTATTATTCAACTAATCTTGGCACTAGTCTGGTTTAAGGAAAATTATAAATATGCCTGGCCCAACCCAGTTCCAGTGCTTCTTCTAGAATTCAAGCAATTTAAAGTCCATCTCTTTATTCATCCTCAATAATGCTATTTTTAAAAAATTTACTTTTTTTTAATGGCTCTATCTCCAGATAACGTGAGTGCACGGATTCCCAACGGAGTGGAATGCTACAGCTGTGTTGGAGAAAAGTGCCCGTTGGACAATTCTGCCATTGTCAAGTGTTATGATAATTTCCGCGGTTGTTTCCATGGCAATGTCACTATGAAAGCAGGTGAGACTTCTGAAGGTCATCAAAAGCCATGGATAATTTGGCTGTCTTGGGGTTTGGAGCAACTACTACATATCCATAAAAATGATGGATTTCTTCCTGTCCTAGGAAAGGGGGGGGAGAGATGGATTAATAGAGCTAAGGGGATGAGTAAAGGATCAATGTCCTCTTGGTGAAGACCATCAGGGGTAGGCAACCTTGGCCCTTTTATGACTCATGGACTTCAACTCCCAGAATTCCTGAGCCAGCCATGCTGAGGGGAAAGGGAGAGGTTTCCAAGCTGACCCATGCTGGCTCAGGAATTCTGGGAGTTGAAGTCCACCAGTCATAAAAGAGTCAAGGTTGCCTACCCCTGACCCAGCTGAAATAAAAAAATATTTTCTAATTGTGTAGAATTATATCTCCAACATATAGTAAAAAAAAGGATAGAAGAAGAAATTAAAAGGGTGCATTTAGTCATGTTCGGAGAATGGCAAACTTTTAAGAACTATAATTATGTGTCTTTTTTAAAAAAAAACATTTTACTTAATTGGTGTTTTTTTAAAAAACAAAACAAAACAGCATTTATATTTTTCTGTCAGATAGTCATCCTTCCCTTGAACTTTCTTGTTTTTTTAAAAACAAGTTACAAAATTGCTACAGAGCGGATAGGAAGAGTGTGCAGTATGTGATTTGACAATTATTCACATTCTTGGGTTTTTGGTTTTTTTTTTTTTAACAAAGATAAAGGCAAAGAATCGCTTTGTTGTCCTTGAATTAGAAAGCCTAAACGTGATTTGATAATGGGGGAAAAAACAAAAACCTGGGACCAAAACTTTTCCCCCTTGATGCCTGCCTTGACGTTGCTTCTCGTCTTTCCCAGGCAATTTTTCACTGACCAGACCCATCAAGGGATGTGTCCAAGAAGACGATTGTACTAAAGTCAGGAAAGGGAGTCCTGCCATCACTCTCTCAGGCTCCTGTTGCTCGGGGAACCTCTGCAACACTGATCTCTCCAACAAGACACACTTCTCCACCTCCATTCCACGGCTGGCTTTCCTGCCTGCTCAAGAGACCAATAACACAACCGTCACTACCCCTTCGACGTATGTCCGGATCAACACAGCCACAGCAGCAGCAGCTTCCACTTCCAGCAAGCTCACCCGTTCTCTTGCCGTGAGCCCATCCGTGGGCGGCCCTCAGAAGGGCCACAGTCATGACCACAACCACGGCCATAACCACAGTCACGAAGATGATGAAAGGAGCATCGTGGTTCAAAATAGGAAGGTGGTCCCTTCTGTGAAGGTTGAAGAACGACTCGGCCGTCCCGCTGATGGACCAAAGGGAGGTGTAGCCGGCTTGCAAGGCTCAGTCCTTGTGACTGTTCTGCTCCTTGGCTTGTGTCTGTGAAGGCTGATCAAGGAGAGAAATGACATTCATCCTTCTTCCCTTTCTTCCTCGCTAGATCAAAGCCTATCACGTACAGCTTTGCCTCTATGTAGCTTGGCACGATCTCTCCCATTCTTGAGTAGGGGGCTGGGCTAGAAGACCTCCAAGATCCCTTCCAACTCTATTGTTCTGTTATTCTGATTTGTCTGGCAGTACTAGGCCTCTTCTTGAGAAACCAGCATTTTGGACCTAATGTCCTATTTGAATATCAGAAATTTCTGCAGTGCACTTCTGTCTACAGATAGTCCTTGGCTTACAACCATTAGTTTAGTGCCCATTCAAAGTTTACAACGGCACTGAAACGAGTGACTTTCAACCTTTCCTTGCACCTATGGCTGTCACAGCATCCCCACAGTCGTGGGGTCAAAGTACAGGTGCCTTGGCAACAGGAATATATATGGACGATGGTTGAGCATTCCAGGGTGATGTGATCACTCTTTGTGGCCTTCCCAGACGGTTGACAAGCGAGTCAATGAAAGAAGTCAGTTTTACTTAATGACTACTTAATAATGATTTACTTAATAACTATGGCAAAAAAGGCCATAAAATAGGGCATGACTGACTTAACAACCACCTTACTTAGCAGTAGAAAATCTGGTCTCGGTTGTGACCTTAAGTAAAGAACTACCTATACCTTATTTTCATGGTAGTCACTAGAACTGCTCCGGTACATGATAAATCTCAGGTGTGCGGGCAGCAAAACCTGGTTTTGCTCTTCCAAACTCCTTTGCATGTGATTCTTTTCCTGCCCTCCTCTTCTAATATAGTTTGGTGCCAATCAGACTTCCAGAGTTTTGGCGGTTTGCATAAATTTTGACTTGACAGAGGTCAGAAGTAAGATGCATGCATTGTAAGTCAAGCTGTAACTTAATGAAGCGAAACCAACCAACTCAAACAAATCAGCTATTTGTGTGGGCCTTAATGACTTAACCCTATCAAAGTGTTCTAGAAACCATAAAGTCAAAATGTGTCTGAGATTCAGGAAATTGGGGGGGGGGGGTAGATTTCCGTGAGGAGCTTATACAAGGAAGAGTGTAGAGTTAGGTGGTCTGTTCCCACTTTGAAATTTGGATTTTAATTCTGAAATGCTGGAGTGGAGCTATGAAAGTCTAAAATCAACATATGTAGCTCTTTGCCTTTTCAAGGGGATCTATCCTGACTTCGGTGAATGAATAAAGTTAATCAAATTGTAACCCTCACAAGGCAGATCATGTAAAATAGGACAACAAAACCTTCCAGTGGCAGTTTTGTATTTTAAGTGCTGGACTTGCCATAATTTGAACACATGAGAAATATTTGCTTTCAACATTTGCAAGGGTTTTCAGTTTTTGCCTTCTCACTGAATTGAACCAGGCGTCAACTAGCAAACATCTGCTCCAAAAACTGAGATCAAAGCAATAGAACACCAAATCAAGGGATAAGACAAAGATTGAAGTTTGGGCTGAGTTCATATAACTGTAGATTAAACTAAAATGAATGTTGTTTGTGAGTCAGCATATTGGGGTCTTTCCAGCCATTGTCTCAGCATGTTTTAATGAACCAGGTCATCGTATTAAGCTGTAATACAATTTATTCATTTGGTTATAACATGTTATGTGAACATAGAAATTGTATTTAGTTCACTTGGGTGAAGAGGTGCATTGTATGAACCCACCTCCCGAGTCTCAGCAGAAACCTCTTCCCTTGTCGTTCTGAAGCAGGAACAAATCAAATCCCCAAAGTTTAAACACATCTGCTGCTGTTACTATTCATTCGGTTTATTTTGTTCCTGTTTGTAAATAGTTTTACGTGTGACTCTTGCCAAAGTAATAACATTCAAGGAAAAATGGACTCGGAAAGATGCTAACAAATAAAGAGATTGCAACTTGGCTGAACAAAATGCCTGCGTAGGAGATTTGCAAGGATATGTGTGTGTATATGTGTTTGTGTGTTGCTTCTTATTGCTCATCATTATTGTTATTTGCCATTTTCATGCTGTGAGACTGAATAAGGAGAGAGGTCTGCATGCTATTATGTGTTTTGCAGAACAAGAAAACAAGCAAGGAAGGAAGGAGGGAAAATCTGAGATTGAAATATATGAGGTTTGAAGGAAGAGATCGGGGGTCCTGTCCATGGGTGTTCTAGAAGATACTCTAGTGGAAATCAAGGGGAATGGGGTCCTACCTTCCAAAACCATCAATCTTTGATGAGCTAGGACAGTGTTTCTCAACCTTGGCTACTTGAAGAGTTGTGGACTTCAATTCTCAGAATGTCCCAGCTAGCATGGCTAGCTGGGGAATTCTGGGAATTTAAGTCCACAAGTCTTCAAGTAGCCAAGGTTGAGAAAGACTGAGCTAGAAGGCAAAGTCTTGGTAGCCTAATGAAGGAATTTCTGGCTTTGCTAATTGCAGCATCACCAACTCTTGGACTGACCTACAAGTTTCTTTCAGGTGTAAATTCATCTTGTTCCTCCACAGTTTGATGGTGGGAGGTCCTTCTGAAATATTGGTCACGACGATGTAAAAAAGATGTTGAGACTCTAGAAAGAGTACAGAGAAGAGCAGCAAAGATGATTAGGGGACTGGAGGCTAAAACATATAAGGAACGGCTGCTGGAATTGGGTATGTCTAGTTTAACGAAGAGAAGGACGAGGGGGGACATGATAGCAGTGTTCCAATATCTCAGGGGCTGCCCCAAAGAAGAGGGAGTCAAGCTATTTTCCAAAGCGCCTGAAGGCAGGACAAGAAGCAACGGGTGGAAACTAACCAAAGAGAGAAGCAACCTAGAACTAAGGAGAAACTTCCTGAC
>NW_015386305.1:63513-96581 GCF_001527695.2 Protobothrops mucrosquamatus
GAAGTTTTTAAGAAGAGACTGGACAGCCATTTGTCCGAAATGGTATAGGGTTTCCTGCCTGAGCGGGGGGTGGACTAGATGACCTCCAAGGTCCCTTCCAACTTTATTATTATTATTATTATTATTATTATTATTATTATTATTATTATTATTATTATTATTATTATTATTATTATTATTATTATTATTATTATTATTACTCAGAGAGGGAGAATACTCCATAATTCTCTAAGGGATTTCTGGATTCATCAGATTTAACCATATACAGCATTGTTATTAGGTGGCGAAAACAGCTTTCTTAAAGCTTTTTTTGGCTTAGCAGGCCAAGATTAGCAAATATAAATAAAAATCTGGTTCCAAATTTTGGAGTGTTCTTAATGGCCACCTCAACTATCAATTACTTTTGAAAGACAGGCCTTGCTCCTACTTGGAGCCCAACTCAGTAAAATGATGAAACAGAGGGGGGGGGGGGAAACAACTAGAGTTCTTTGAATAACTACAGATTTTCTTACATAAGGCCATGTTTTGTCTGAGGTTGACTAGGGCCTGCAGTGGAGAAAAGGGAATTGGAGAAGAGGAAGGAAAGAAGAACGGAGGCGAGGGAAAGAGCATACACTACGCAACCTTGTTAAGCCAGCTGTTTGTCTATATATAGGGATGTGTGTGGGAGTCATTCTCTGTATGGCCATCACATGCAGTTCTTCAGTTGTGTGTCTTTCTTCTCTCTTCCTTGCTTAGTTAAAGAACGTATCATAGTTATTCCCACGAAAGAGTTAAAATCTTCGTTTTCCTGTCCACTTGACCTGCACCCAAGAAACAGAGCTGGGTTGAATGCCCTATTATAAAAATAAATAGTAAGATATATTGGTCATAAATTAGATCCAGTTAATGATGTGGGTGGTTTGGTTCTCAGTGTCAAGGAAAGGAAGTTAAACTTTAAATGTTATTTGTCTCCAGATGAGTAGATAAGAAATTATCTGTTAATTTATCAGTAGAAATTTCCCTAAAGGAAAACTCTTGACCACTATTTAAGAACAAACTTTCTTAACTGATATTGTCCAACACATAGACAAGCTCCTACTGTCATTAACAGAAAAATCCCAAACAACATAGGGAACAGCTCTTTCTGAGATTTGTCTAGATCAGTATTTCTTCACCCTGGCAGCTTGAAGATGTATGGACTTCAACTCCCAGAATTTCCCAGCCAGCAAGGGTGATAGAAGAATTCTGGGAGTTGAAGTCCACAGTTCTTCAAGTAGCCAAGGTTGAGAAACACTGGTCTAGTCTAGTGTTCTTCAACCTGGGCAACTTCAAGATGTGTGGACTTCAACTCCCAGAATTCCCCAGGCAGCTATGACAGTTCAAAGTTACGAGAGCCTTGGAAAAAGTTACTTACAAGCCACCCTTGAAGTTACGACTATCACACCCTCCCTTGGTCATATGATCACAATTCAGACACTTGGCAATTCAGACACTTGGCAATCAAGCATGTACAACAGTTGCAGTCTCCTGCAGTCACGTGATCATGATCTGTAACTTTCCCAGCTGGCTTCCTATCAGCAAAATCAATTGAGGAAGCCATATTCACTTAATGACTGTATGATGTACTTAATGACCATTTAATTTGCTTAATGATGACAGTGATTCATTTAACAACTGCAGTTAAAAGGTCATAAAATTGGGTCAGGTCACATGAGGACTAACTTAACAACCTCATTGTTTAATGATCAAAATTCCAGTCCTAATTGTGATCACAATTTAAAGACTATAATGTACCAGAAGGAGAAGGTCTGTTCTGAATCGTGTAACTCTGTGTAACCCTAACTAGAGCATGTATCTGTATGTTAGAATATCTGGCATTTATTGGGTTAATTGCTGTCTCCTTAAGAGATGGCTTATGGGAAATGTAGTTTTAGCTAGTCAGCTATAGCATGTTAATAGGTTAGTGGGAGGAGTTTCTAAAGGGCATTGGGAGACTTCCTGGACACAAGCCAGATTGGAATGTCTTTGTCTAAATAGAAGCATGGGCCATCGGATGCCACCTGATGGCCCTGTTCCGCTATAAAGATGGTATGGAGAGAGCATTATCTTCTCACTATTTTGACCCAGAATTAAGTTGCGTTGTAAACCCGGGTCAGATAGATAAACTCAATAGAAATGATTTCATAACAAAAACATATTTATTCGGAGAGATTACTTACATTTGGGCTGGTTGTTTCTTCTGGAAAATACATCTCTGTTCATTCCCATAGGTGAGAAGATAATGCTCTCTCCATACCATCTTTATAGTGGAACAGGGTCATCGGGTGGCATCCGATGGCCCATGCTTCTATTTAGATCAGTGGTTCTCAACCTTTTTAATGCTGCGACCCCCAACCGGTCGTAAGTCGAGGACTAAACCGGTCATAAGTCGAGGACTAAACTGGTCGTAAGTTGAGGACTACCCAACCGGTCGTAAGTCGAGGACTTTCCCTGCCCGGGAGTGCCGCGCATGCATGGTTCCTCCCCCTGCGCCGGCCGAGGCGTAGCTGGCAAGCGGCAGAGATGGAGCAGGCCGACCACCAGCTGGCCCAGCCCAAGGGAGGTAAGGCACCCGCTGGAAAAGGGGGAAAAAATGGCAGACAAAAAAAATGGCGGACAAAAAAAAGGCGGACAGCCTTGCTTGACGACCCCTGTGAAATGGTCGATCGACCCCAAATGGGGTCCCGACCCATAGGTTGAGAACCGCTGATTTAGATAAAGACATTCCAATCTGGCTTGTGTCCAGGAAGTCTCCCAATGCCCTTTAGAAACTCCTCCCACTAACCTACTAACATGCTATAGCTGACTAGCTAAAACTACATTTCCCATAAGCCATCTCTTAAGGAGACAGCACTTAACCCAATAAATGCCAGATATTCTAACATACAGATACATGCTCTAGTTAGGGTTACATAGAGTTACATGATCCAGAACAAGGTCCCTGTGGCTGCCATTGCTCTTGAATAAAGAATTTAACTTCATGCAAGTGCCTGATCCTGGCTCAAAAGCAGACCTGGTAAGGAATGTGTCAACATCCAGCTCAAGAATCCAAATAAAACTCCAGGTTCATTCCATCTCTGAATTTTTACTGTTTATTGAATACATTGCATGGTGATGTCAAAGCAAAACTAACTCTGAGGTTCCAACACCAATTCATAGACTTAAACAATAATTTTCCCAGCCAAACCCCCAAACATCTTACATAGTCCATATAAACGAGTTCACTTTGTTATGGGAACTGTCTGCTTCAATCCACACCTGTTATGGTGTCCTTGAAAAGGTTTCAGGCTCTCTCAGTGGAATCTTAGAAGTTTCATTTCTCCATCTAATCCTTCCCCCCCTTACTCTAAAGGCAAGTTGAAATACAGAGGCATGTAACTGCCAAAGTTTCATCCTTGACAAAATGACATTCCAACTGTAAAGCAGCACATGACAAATCCACAAGCAGGCAGTGTCACACCGAGACCATTTTTCTCATTAGCTATCTCAGTGGTGGCAAACCTATGGCACGGGTGCCAGAGGCGGCACTCAGAGCCCTCTCTGTGGGCATGCACGCCATCGCCACAGTCCTAGGCCTTCAGCTGGGTTTTATAAAACCGTTTCGCTTTAGGCCTCTGCCACTGTGTGCAAAAAATCTTGCAAAGTGGAATTGATTGATTGAACTTTTTAGTCCCACCCAGTCTGCCGTTACCACCACAACCACGCCCTCCCAATGGGATACGCCCAGCCAATGGGCCACGCCCAGCCAATGGGCCACACCCACCCGGCACCCAACGATGCATAAGTGGGTTTTGGGTTGCAGTTTGGGCACTCGGTCTCTAAAAGGTTTGCCATCACTGAGCTATCTCCTTCATTATTCTTTTTTGGGCACCAGTTAAAATGAGAAACATCTGGGATCATTTCAGAAACAACTGGAGTAATGCTTAAATGGCCTTCTCAACATTCTCCACCTCCGCTACGCTACACATCACAGCTAAGCAGCTTAAGATACTTTGCAAATACAGCTTCTGAACTGGTAATTGAGCATAAAGAACTTAACTGAATTTTAGGTTCAATCGTCCATGTCTGAGTCCAACTTCACTGCCACCTTGCAAACAATGTATGCTAATTCCAAATGCCACTGGAAAATTGGCATCGTTTCCATAATTATTCAAAAAATAATGTCAATTTGCACAAATGACGAAACTTCCGATTTCAAAGGTACGTCTTTTGTGCCTAATGGGATAGAAATCTATTTTCCTCAGGGTGTCAAGGCAGGTACAATGTGTTCCTTGCATCTTCCCCAAAGGCAACAATCCCACTAGGAAGATGGAGCCGAGATGCAGAGAGACTGGTCTAAATCTAATTTTGTGGCTGAGGGTGAGCTAGGATCAAGAACATCTGGACCTAAAGCACATCCCTCCAACCCAAACGGTCAAATAAATTGAGGCACTACTGTATGTGCGAACCCCACCAATAAGTTGCCTCAGCAGAGGTCAGGAGAACTTGGTCACCCAGCCCATGTTCTCACGTTGAATCTCCAGCAACAAGATGCAACAAGTTTAGATGGCTGAAGAGCAGGCCTGAGGCACATCAGTCATTCCCAATTCCAAGCCACATCAGCAGATTGCAAGGACTTCCCAGGTGGCTCTTTTTTTCATAGGAGGTGACAGAGTCTGAAGACTCAGCAAGTCTTGAAATGTTTGGCCAGGTGAGACCACCTCCAACCTTTCCTGAAGCTTCCAAGATAGGGCAACGGGTATGCTCTGTGATGCTTGCCAGAGGTTTTGACACACTTGTTATGGAAAGTGTAGCACGGAATTTGTTAAAGGGCTCTGTTGAATCACGGACGTTTGGTAAATCACGTTGTTCCTCAGAAATAAACCAGCAGGAACCCGACAAAGATACTTGAGAAGAGGCTTCACATTTTTTTTTTTTGGCTGCTGCAGAGTGGATTTTCACACCCTAACCACCCTGCTTGATCCGCACACATGACGTATGTTGTGGGAATGCAATTTAAGCCACCACAGGAGCAGCCCTCTCTTATCCAAAGGCACTCCGCTTGAAGACTTCCATCTGACAACATTTCTCAACTCTTAATCCCCTGGTGCTCGGGAATTATTTTTAGGAGCGTTCTGGGTCCCGTGGAATTTGCCGTTTTAATGAAGCCCATCCTTTTTCACGGCTTTGCATAGCTGCAATCGTTCTGGTCGACAGTGAAGGGATTCTGCATGATCGCCTCTAGCAGGAAAAGGCTTTCCTCAAGTTCCCCTTTTCGGCAGGAGTTAATCTTGACTTTGGATGAGCTCCAAAAACAGAACCAAGCGGAGAAAGTAAGCCGCAGCCAAGAAATCTGCATTTTCTTGTCAAGGGAGCCCAGAGAAATACAGAAGACGTGATTCCTGCACCCTAAAACAGGTAATTTCAGGGTCTAAAACCAGGGCACCACACCTTCTGGGGGATTGTGCTAATTCCAGAACAACAATAGTCTTGTCCCTGTTTATATTGTTTCTGGGTGTGTTAGACTGTCAAAACCAGACGGATGGTTTGCTCTCGAGAGATGGGCTCTGCTCAGTCACCTCTTGTCATGTTTTGCTAATCTTAGAGTCTTTCAGCCACTCAAGAATGCAGGTGTGTAGTCTTGTGGTTTTGTGTTACAGTGTACATGATTATGATAACCAGGCAAGTTGTATTCCAGTGTGATTTGGCTGCCTGATTTTAGCAGCTGGCTTGGATTGGAAAACTGCTTGTCTAGAGCTAAGTGTACACTTTCTAATATCGGTGCACTTGTCAGACAGCTACAGCATGGTGGCACACAAACCCATTGTGCAATGTAGACAAAAATATGGGGGATTTATCTTTCAAGTAGCTTAACTGGAAGTGACTTTGTCAAAGAGCTCTGAATTCCAAAGTCAATTAAAGTATTACTTACCTTTCCCTCCCTGACTTCACCTCCCCTCTTTTTTTTTTTTTTTTTTTTTTGAAAAAAGGATGGAAGATCTAGAATAAAAGTACCCAAGTATAAGAGCACAGCCTGAAACTATGGAGACATATGTCTAACCTTATGTCAAACATCTGACATTGGCCTAACATCTCATCAGATCTGAGATGCAGGTCCTGTTTGTTAGGGGGGGGGGACATTTGGGGGTCCCAGGGTTGGGTCTTTTCAGCTGTGGTACCCGCCTTATGGAACATTCTCCTCCCTAAAGTGAGGTGAGCTCCATCCCTGTTAATATTCCAGAAGACCCTCAAGACCTCACTAAGTCTGAGAGTCTCAGAGAACCGGTAAGATCTTGAGGTGGCTTCAGTAGTGAGGTTCACATTCTTTTCTCTTGGGCTTTGTAGTTTTTATATGTTTTTTTAAAAAATAATGACTGTTTTGAGATATATATATATCTCAAAGGGGACACTAATGAATGAGAATCGTGATAGGACGGCTACAGCAGAGCTTCGTGATAGGGAGGAAAGCAATGCATGTGTGGTTGTAGGGAAAACTTGTAGGAAGAGGGAAAGTGGGAAGGAAGCCACAACGGAGGATGCTAAAAAGAAAAATAGGGAGAGCAAACAACAAGAAAATGCACTGCACATGAAATCAAAGACCCCCCTCAACCTACGACCAAAAAAGGGAAAGAGTAAGGGCGAGGGTAAAGAAAGTAAAAACGTAACAGCTAGCAATATGGATCTTAGAACTCAAACGCAGGTGGATTGGCTGGGACCTGTGACGAGGTCCAGGAGCCTGGTGCAAAGAGCACCATTCCCATAAATAGCCTTCCCATCGACTGGAGGTTACCCTGATGATGCTGGCAGCTGCCGGCGAAAGCTTGGTATTTTAAAATTTTATTAAAACTTTTTATAGTTTTTAAAAACTTCCTGGTGGCCTTACATTTTTGTACTTGCTAACATGAGTTTACCCAGGAATCACCTTTTTATTTTTAGAATACTTAATAATAATATATATATATATATAATGAGATGGGCGACCATATAAATGTGACAGATAAATATGTGATAGCTAGATAGATAAAAATGTGATAGATAAATATCATAGAAATGTTTAGAAGCATTGGATGTTCCAGCTGGACATTCAACCTACAATGTAAGTTCATCTGCTGCTCAAGAATTCCTGATGACCACCCAATCTTTGGCTTGACATTTCTGACTTTGGAGAAGCTGCCATTTTTCCAAAACCATCTGCTTGCACCGTCAGCAGTTCCTTTCTTGGACCACCTGGGAAATGCAGAAGTACTCTATATTTCTGTAGGGTAGATAGAGAAGAGGATGACATTCTGGTCTTCCTTCCTCCTTTTGACCATATCTTGTGGTTCCCCTGAGCTTGGGAAAAGTTTCTTTGTCACTAATTCATAGAGTTGTTGGATTAGAGATGCTGAAATTCTACCATCTAGTGATGAATTTGGGGAGCACCACAATGAGAGAGAACATGCATGGTCTGAGTGATTTCTTTTTTCTTGGCTTGCTGTTGTAAAGATTGTGAGTCAAATAACATTGATTCTCTTTTTTCCAGGTTTTTTTCGACCATCTTATTTCTTAATCCTCCTACTCTGTAAGCTCCCGTTACATCATGAATGTTAATCTCACTGGTCCGGGCATCTCCAATGCATCCTTGACATCCTCCACGGATACCAAGTTGGACGTGAGCAAGCTCATGGACATGCTTCAGATCTTCTTCTACACAGTTCTGTTTCTACTTGGTTCCCTGGGCAATGGAGCGGTGATCTGGATCACAGTCCGCCAGACTTCACGGACCATCAGCTGTGTCTGGTTCTTCAATCTAGCTCTGGCTGACTTTCTCTTCTCAGTCACCCGGATTGTGCCTCTCTTGAAGAACGCTTTTAATAGCGGGTGGCCCTTCGGAAGCTTCCTATGCAAAGCCAACAGCTTCATCAAGTATCTCAACATGTTTGGCAGCGTCTTCCTCTTAGCTGCCATCAGCATAGACAGGGCAGCGTGTGTAGCCTATCCAATATGGACCAAAAGGCACCGGGGCAGTCGCTTGGCATGGGTCGCTGCCATCGGAGCTTGGTTAATGGCCATTGCCACAAGTGTTCCTTTCTACCTCTACCGCGGCATAAAAATTGACAAGTCTAACAAGACCAAGTGCTCCTTTGCCCTGGAGGGAAACGAAACTGCCAAACTGGCCATCTACATGTTGAGACTGATTTGTGGGTTCTTGGCCCCTTTCGCCATCATTGTGATCTGCTACGGCATCATCGTTGTGGTGCTGAGGAGACGGCGGGCTTCCATCCGTTCCAAGAAACCCTTCAGGGTCATCCTGGTTCTTGTGGTCACGTTCTTCCTCTGCTGGGCACCATATCACATCTTCCAACTCCTCAAATTGGCAAAGGTGGAAAGCCTAGGAATTTCTATTGGCCTCCCGCTCTCCTCCTTCCTGGCCTACCTCAACAGTTGTGTCAACCCTATCCTTTATTTTTTCATGGGCATGGACTTCCACCGAAAGCTGACTCTTTACAACATGAGGGCGGCATTCAGGAGAACCTTGTTCGAAGACAGTGGCACCTCATTTAGGAGCAAATACAGGAAGGAGATGGCTTCTTCCACTGATGAGATACCTCAGTCTTCAGTGGTCCCTCAGATGCATCGCAAAACCTCAACCCTTCCAAGTTCAGTTTAGGAAACTCATGTGGATTAGGAACTCACGGGTGACAGGTGAAGAACATAGACATAGAACATAGAATCATGGAGCTGGAAGGGACCTTGAAAATCTTCTAGTCCAGCCTCCTGCTCAAGGCAGGAGACCTTCTACCATCCCAGTCAAATGGCTGTCCAATCTATTTTTGAAAACCTCCAGTGATGGAGCACCCACAACTTCTAGAGCAAGTCATTCCACTGATTAATTGTTCTCGCTGACAGAAAATTTCTCCCTAATTCTAGGCTGGACCTCTCTTTAATAAGCTGGCACCTGTTGCTTCTTGTCCTGCCCTCTGGACAGGACAACACATGAGGAAGACAGCAGTCTGATGGAGGCTGGATCCGTCACACCCATTACCTGAGAAATACAAGATTTCTTTTCTTTTTTCTGCTTTCATTCCATCCACCCGTCTTCCCTATTGATATTTCCTGGACATTGTGAAGCTACAAATACTCATGTGTTAAAAGGAAGCTTTATCTTCCATCCTGAACTTCAAGCGATGGGTGGTTTTGCTTTATATTCGTCATGTCTGTTATTTTTCTTTGATTCTGATGTACATACAGTGTGTATAAACTTTCAGCTATATTTGTACATTTATGTCTTTGGAAAGCTTATTCAACCAACTCTGATATTAGCAGCCCTGCCTGAGGTGCTTCTAATTTTAACCAAAACCTAAGCCATCATGTCGCATTCTAAAACCAATATTAAGGAAGCATAAAAATTAGATGCTTTTTTAAAAAATAAAATAAAATAAAGGGAATGTGTCCTTTACAGCCTGCCTGCTGTGACTGACTCGGCTGGGTGGGGAATTCTGGGGTCTTAAAGCTGCCAAGGTTGACCAACATAGATCCAGACTTTCAGCCTTGATTAAAGTGCTTGGAAATGTTGAATACTGCAGTCAAAAACATCTGGAAGGGGCCGCCAGATGCTCAGAAAAACCTACAAAACCTTTCAAGTCTTATTCCGTTGCGCAATTATTGCTTTCTCTGTGTGTTTTCTTTTCGTTAAAGTGGGTATTCTTGTCACATCATGATGTCATTTTGTTTATTGATTCGTGCTCTGGGCTCCGGCAGTTGGATAGCCTTTAAATAAACATATTTCCATTATTTATAGCAAGTAAACAAAAAAATAAATAAATGGAATCACGTGGCCAAAAGGAGGGTCCTCCCCCTCCGTCTCGTCTCTCTAGTTTAGCCAGGCGGTGGAGTTTTATATCAGTCAGGCTGTCTTTCCTTCCATGATCACAAAACGACACATATGAATTGGTAACCAATGTTGTCTTCGGAGCAACCTTGCAAAGGAGATGAAGAGAGAAAGGTCACAATAATAATAGTAATAATAGTAATAATAGTAATAGTAGTAATAATAGTAATAATAGTGGTGATGATGATGACGATGATGATGATGATGATGATGATGATGATGATGATGATGGAAGGGACCTTGGAGGTCATCTAGTCCAATCTCCTGCTCAGGCAGGAAACCCTAGACCATTTCGGACAAATGGCTGTCCAGTCTCTTCTTAAAAACTTCCAGTGTTGGAGCATTCACCACTTCTGGAGGCAGGTTGTTCCACTGGTTAATTGTTCTAACTGTCAGGAAGTTTCTCCTTAGTTCTAGGTTGCTTCTCTCCTTGGTTAGTTTCCATCCGTTGCTTCTTGTCCTGCCCTTAGGTTCTTTGGAAAATAGCTTGACTCCCTCTTCTTTGGGGCAGCCCCTGAGATATTGGAAGACTGCTATCATGTCCCCCCTTGTCCTTCTCTTCCTTAAACTAGACATACCCAATTCCAGCAGCCATTTTACTTCGTGGCTAGGTCATTCCTTTCCAGGGGTCTGTTCAGACAGTCAGCAGTGATCAGACAGTTGCTGTTCCTATTTCTCCTTGGTGTGTTGGAGGATCCCCAAGCAGTCAAAGAGGCCCAGTGGTCAACAGCAACATGGAGGGAAAAGAACCGCACAGCCTGCAGCATAGAAATTGGTGGCTTTGGGTAAAAACCAGCAGCTAGTCACAGACCTTGGGCTGTAACAAGATAAGGGTAGCCATGATTTAATCAAGGTTTCCCAACGCAGCGGAAAGGGGCAAAGGCAGGGTTATGTAACTTATTTAAAAAATTAATTTAAATTTTTAAGAAGAAATTGGACAACCATTTGCCTGACACGGTAGAGGGTTTCCTGCTTGAGCGGCGGAGGGGTGGACCTGAAGACCTCCAAGGTCTGTTATTTTCAGCCTTTCTCACATGTACTCAGTTAGCTCTTTTTTCTCCTAATCTCACTCCCGCCCTTTGTGTAAAACAAACCAAACCAAACCAAGCAAAACACCTACACATCTCCATGGAAGGAAAAGTGAAGAATTTACTTCCTCTTGACTTTTATCCATCCTGTGGAGCTTGGAGGGCTGCCGTAAGTGTAAAAGAAGTCAGTAAAAATCCTCCAGCATGATATATATATATATATGGAATTAACATCCTGGGTGGCTGGACTCACAGCTGTCTGGGGGAATAGCTGTATTTTCAAAATATTTTATCAGAGGAGCATGTTGGAAGTAGTTCTTAGGAAGACTCCCTGGGGACCATTGCAGCTACTACATGAACTTTCTTACTCTCTCTCTCTCTCTCTCTTCATTAGTGGGAAGAGCTTAAACAACTTTGCTATTTTCAGATCTGGCATCTGACCAAGATTTGGTGCTCAGTCTTTTCAGACACTTAACTAAAGGGACATTATTCCTGGGTATTAAAAAGAGGAAGTAGTTACTTCCTGGATTGCCCCACATGAGGAAATGCAGGTTGAGATGGGGCAACCAATAACCTTTTTTTTTTAACAGAACAGGCAGAAAACCTCAATTGTCTGAAATGGTACTATAGGGTTTTCCTGGTTGGACTAGAAGACCTCCAAGGTCCCTTCCAACTCTGTTATTCTGTTATTCTATTAATTGCATAGAGGAAGCAGAAGCAATGCCTGATGGGTAAAACATGAAATTAAGGTAATCCTCCCTGCCATTCATCTCCTCAATCATTCTTACGGGCGCTAGTTAAAATGAGATGCATCTGTGGAAATGTCTGAATTATAGAAATACAGAAATTATACGCATCCATGAAATTGAAGGCAGACAAACAAGATGGGCAACAGACTCATACTTATGACCACTGCAGTGTCCTGTATTCACGTGATCACTTTTGCCACTTTCTGACCAGCAAAGTCAATGGGGGAAAGCCAGATTCATTTAACAACGGTGTTACTAACTTAACAGCTGCAGTGATTCGCTTAACAACTGTGGCAAGAAAGGTCGTAACATGGGGCAAAAGTGTCTCACTTAGCACCAGAAATGTTGGGCTCAATTTTGGTTGTAAGCTGAAGGTCACCTGTATCAGGTTTTATTGTATTGGGGGAAGCCAGTTGCTTCATGTTACTTGAGAAAGTAACACAATGTCATGATAGCAGTGTTCCGGTATCTCAGGGGCTGCCCCAAAGAAGAGGGAGTCAAGCTCTTCTCCAAAGCGCCTGAAAGACAGGACAAGAAGCAACGGGTGGAAACTAACCAAAGAGAGAAACAACCTAGAACTAAGGAGAAACTTCCTGACAGTTAGAACAATTAACCAGTGGAACAACCTGCCACCAGAAGCGGTGAATGCTCCAACACTGGAAGTTTTTAAGAAGAAACTGGACAGCCATTTGTCTGAAATGGTATAGGGTTTCCTGCCTGAGCAGGGGGTTGGACTAGATGACCTCCAAGGTACCTTCCAACTTTATCATTGTTATTATTATTAAGTATGAGAAACGTTTGCTAAATCAAGTTGTTCTTTGGAAATATATCACAAGAAGTCGAGCAAAGATACTTGAGGCGAGGCTTCAAATTTCTGTGGGTTTTGCGGAATGTCAGCGACTTCTCAGGAAAAAAAAAAGAACAACCCACGTGGACTGTCTTTTATTTTTGTTCCTTATAAACCAACTTTGTTGGTTCAAGAGAGAATAACACAACTGTTTGCAGAGAAGACAAGCTGCAACCGAATAATCCTAGTTTCCTGTAAAAGAAGCTCAGCGAAAGAGGGGCAACGTGATTCTTGCAACTTCAGACAGGTAATTTTGGAGTTTACTATAACATCAAAATAGCCCTGTCTGTATCATGTCAGGATATTCATTTCTGGATATTTTAGACTGTCGAACAGTCTTTAAGAGATGGATTCTCCCTAGCAATCTTTTTCCAGTTTTATCTCTGGTGGTTCCTAGGATTTTTGCATCCAGCTTAGGCAAATTTCATCCTGGATTTGAAAAAAAGTAAGGTTCTACATTTAGGCAAGAAAAACCAAATGTACAGGTATAGTATAGGGGGTACCTTGCTCAATAGTAGTAACTGTGAGGGGGATCTAGGAGTCCTAGTGAACAATCACTTAAATATGAGCCAGCCGTGTGCTGCAGCTGCCAAAAAAGCCAACACAGTGCTAGGCTGCATTAACAGAGGGATCGAATCAAGATCACATGAAGTGTTAATACCACTTTACAAGGCCTTGGTAAGGCTACACTTGGAATACTGCATCCAGTTTTGGTCACCACGATGTAAAAAAGATGCTGAGACTCTAGAAAGAGTACAGAGAAGAGCAACAAAGATGATTAGGGGACTGGAGGCTAAAACATATAAGGGATGGTTGCTGGAATTGGATATGCCCAGTTTAATGAAGAGAAGGACGAGGGGGGATATGATAGCAGTGTTCCGGTATCTCAGGGGCTGCCCCAAAGAAGAGGGAGTCAAGCTATTCTCCAAAGCCCCCGAAGGCAGGGCGAGAAGCAACGGATGGAAACTAATCAAGGAGAGAAGCAACCTAGAACTAAGGAGAAACTTCCTGACAGTTAGAACAATTAACCAGTGGAACAACCTGCCTCCAGAAGCGGTGAATGCTCCAACACTGGAAGTTTTTAAGAAGAGACTGGACAGCCATTTGTCTGAAATGGTGTAGGGTTCCTGCCTGAGCAGGGGGTTGGACACGATGACCTCCAAGGTCCCTTCCAACTTTATTATTATTATTATTATTATTATTATTATTATTATTATTATTATTATTATTATTGTTGTTGTTGTTGTTGTTGTTGTTGTTGTTGTTGTTGTTGTTGTTGTTGTTTGATCGTTCCTAGATTGTTGCATTTATGAAAAAGAGCTTGATAGTACCACATAAGTACTGTTAGCAAAATTTCTGGGATTTCTTGTGGGTCATTTCCATTCAAGAAGGACAAAGTAGTAGAATTGGGAATAGAGAACTTGGAGAACCTGCAGAAGTTTGAAGAACTTGATCAATCAAAATGTTTTCCATCACTCCAAATCTTGGGCCAGATTATTTTTGAAAATAAGATTTTGATGGGTCAAAGCATCAGAACAAAGGCTGAATTGCCAATGGCGAACAAATGTCTAAAATCATATAAACCATTGGATGCTTCAGTTGGGCTCAGCCATCATTTAATTCAATCCCTATGAAGTAATGTAAGAAATTTGCTATTCCAGAATTCCTGATGACCTTCCAATCTCTGATGTGAAAACTTTAATTTAGGACAGCTGGTGCTTTTCCAAGCAGCCAGTTCCAACATCAGCAAAAATATTACCCTCTTTTTTTTTTTGCCTCCTCTGTAAAATGCAGAAGTATTTTGGGTGATCTCAGGAGGTGTGACACCACATTCTTCATTTCTCCTTTTAGCAAGGTTTGGTTATTCCCCACCCCCCACCCCAGTTCCTATGGGGAGAGGAGGGATGGTTTGTGGTAGAGAAGACAACTTGGGCACTTCTAAGACTGGAGGCTAAAACATATAAGGAAAGGCTGCTGGAATTGGGTATGTCTAGTTTAACGAAGAGAAGGACGAGGGGGGACATGATAGCAGTCTTCCAATATCTCAGGGGCTGCCCCAAAGAAGAGGGAGTCAAGCTATTCTCCAAAGCGCCTGAAGGCAGGAGAAGAAGCAATGGGTGGAAACTAACCAAGGAGAGAAGCAACCTGGAACTAAGGAGAAACTTCCTGACAGTTAGAACAATTAACAAGTGGAACAACCTGCCTCCAGAAGCGGTGAATGCTCCAACACTGGAAGTTTTTAAGAAGAGACTGGACAGCCATTTGTCCGAAATGGTATCAGGTTTCCTGCCTGAGCAGGGGGTTGAACTAGATGACCTCCAAGGTCCCTTCCAACTTTATTATTATTATTATTATTATTATTATTATTATTATTATTATTATTATTATTATTATTATTATTATTATTATTATTATTATTATTATTATTATTATTATTATGTATGAGAAACGATCTTCCATTTAAATCTGGTTCAGTTCGGAAAGAAATTGAGATATTTCTAAATATTAAAAGAAGCAGATTGGTTTGTTTCCAAATAAATATAACATGAGTTGGTTAAGGTTCACTCATCGTGGAAGCTGAAATGAATCCTGGGAACTGAAACCCAGCCAGTTTGGGAACTTCACATCAGGAAGGCTTGGAGAAAAGAACATGTATTTTCTTTATATTACAGATAGTCCTCGACTTACGATCACAATTGAGCCCAACGTGTCTGTGGCGAAGTGAAACATTTGTTCAGTGAATTTTGCCCCCTATCTTGCTCCAGTTGTTAAGTCAATCACTGCAGTTCTTAAGTTAGTATTATGGCTGTTAAATGAACCTGGTTTTCCCAGTGACTTGGCTTGTCAGAAGGTCGCAAAAGGAGATCACGTGACCCCAGGAGGCTGCGGCCGTCGTAAATATGAGTCAGTTGCCAAGGGTCCAAATTTTAATTACGGGACCCTGGGGACGCTGCAACGGTCGTAAGGGTGAAAAATGGTCATAAGCAAGTCACTTTTTTCAGCGCCGTTGTAACTCTGAACGGTCGCTAAACGAACTGTTGTAAGTGGAGGACTGCCTGTATTAGAGGCTTTTCAGGGTTTGTCCAAGTTGGTGGCAGGCAAGCAGATAATTCTAGTCTAGTGCATCAGAGGGCAGATAAAAAGAGGATAAAAAAGGATCTCCAGCTAGAGAACTTAAGAGAATTTAGGAACAAATCCAGGGCTATAAAGATAAACATCCCCCATTGCCCAGGCTAAGGTCAAACGTTTAGCAATCAATATAAATATACTAAATAAATATAAATATACAAAATATAAATACTGTAGCACTTTTAAAACATTGCTCTTCCAAGTTCCGGAATTCTCCAGAGCAGGGGGATGAAATAACAGGAATTCTTTGGTTCTCTCTTTTCCAGATTTTTTTTCATCTAATTTTTTTAGGTCGCCTTCTCTGCAACGTCCCGTTTGCGTCATGAATGCTAGTTCCACGGCTCTGTGGCTTCCCAATGCATCCTTGCCATCCTCCTTGGAAACAAGCTCCGATATAAACAGACTCAGAGACACTCTTAAGATCGTCTTCTACACGGTTGTTTTCCTGTTGGGTTCCTGTGGCAATGGAGTTGTGATCTGGATCACTGCCCGCCAGGTCTCACAGACCGTCAGCTGCGTCTGGTTCTTCAATCTAGCTCTGGCTGACTTTCTCTTCTCCGTGAGTCGTATCGCACCTCTTGTTGCGGTGAAGAAAGGTTGGGTCTTTGGAAGCTTTGCGTGCAAAGTCAACGGCTTCATCAAGTACCTCAACATGTTCTGCAGTGAGTTTCTCTTGGCTGCCATCAGCATGGACCGGGCCGCTTGCATCGCCCACCCGTTATGGGCCAGGAAACACCGTAACATCCGCTTGGCATGGCTTGCAGCCATCGGAGCTTGGCTCACGGCCATCGTCACCAGCATCCCTTTCTACCTTTACCGTAAGGTGGACACGAAGAAGAACCAAACCAAATGCTTGGTGATGCTCACGGGAGAAAAGCCAGGCGTGCAAGTGACCATCTCCATGTTGAGACTGATATGTGGGTTCTTGGCACCCTTCACCATCATCGTGATCTGCTACGGCATCATCCTGGTGGTGCTGAGGAGACGCCAGACCTCCCTCCACTCAAAGAAGTCCTTCAAGGTCATATTTGTCCTGGTGGTCACCTTCTTCCTCTGTTGGTTGCCCTATCACATCATCCAGCTCCTTAAATTGGCAGGAGCGGAAGGCACGGCCTTCTCGTTTACTGCTCTTTTTGCCGCGTTCTTGGCCTACCTTAACAGTTGTGTAAATCCATTCCTTTACTTCTTCATGGGCATGGACTTCCACACAAGTTTGACCCTCTATAACATCATCAGGGCCCTCAAGAGAACTTTGTTGGAAGAGAACAGCTCCATAAAGCGAAAATCCAACAGCAGCAATAAAGGATCCTTTTCGACAAATGAGCAAGCAAAATCCTCAGAAATCTCTTCGTTGAACTGTGGAAACTCAAGCCCTCAAACATGAAGTATCACACGACTGGTGAAATTTGAATGTGTGTGCCTCGGTTGTCATCTCTGTCCCAGCCCCAAACCATAATTTTGGACGTGTTGAAGTTTTAAATATCTGTAGGTGGAAAAGGCTGGCAAAACACAGCCTTTTCCCTCATAATGAGCTGTGACATTGCTTTAATTGTTTTGCATTAGTTACACAGGGTGTAGGAAATCTGTGCATCCATCTTAACTGTGGGTCCTATCTCAATGTTGATTTCTTTCGGACTCTTATTCATCGGGAACCTTATCCTAGTCCAGGGGTAGGCAACCTTGGCTCTTTTATGACGCGTGGACTTCAACTCCCAGAATTCCTGAGACAGCCATGCTGAGGGGAAAGGGAGAGGTTTCCAAGCTGAGCCACGCTGGCTCAGGCATTCTGGGAGTTGAAGTCCACAAGTCATGAGGGGGCCATAGTTCCCTCATGCTGGCTCAGGAATTCTGGGAGTTGAAGTCCACGAGTCATCAAAGAGCCAAGGTTGCCTACCCCTGCCTTAGGAATTCTGCAACGAACTTTCTCAGCTTTTCTAAATTCGAACGAAGGGCTTCGCCTTCGATTCAACTTTTCTGGAGGCATTTTGCCCTTCGTTCACAGGCCGTCCTGGACTTACAACCACAAGTGAAACCAGATTTTCTGTTGTTAAGCAAGGCGGTTGTGAAGGGAGTTATGCCCAATTTGACAACCTTTTTTTAACCATGATTGTTAGGCGAATCACTGCGGTCGTTAAATGAATCCAGCTTCCCCACATTGACTTTGCTTGTCGGAAGCCAGCTGGGAAGGTAGGCAAATGGTGATCACGTGACTCCCAGGATGCTGCAACCGTCGTAAATACATGCTCGGTTGCCAAGCAACCGAACTTTGATCAAAGTTTGATTGGTTGCTGGAATTGGGTATGTATAGTCTAATGAGGAGAAGGACGAGGGGGAACATGATAGCAGTCTTCCAATATCTCAGGGGCTGCCCCAAAGAAGAGGGAGTCAAGCTATTCTCCAAAGCACCTGAAGGCAGGACAAGAAGCAACGGATGGAAACTAACCAAAGAGAGAAGCAACCTAGAACTAAGGAGAAACTTCCTGACTGTGAGAACAATTAACCAGTGGAACAACCTGCCTCCAGAAGCTGTGAATGCTCCAACACTGGAGGTTTTTAAGAAGAGATTGGACAACCATTTGTCTGAAATGGTATAGGGCCGTGGTGGTGAACCTATGGCACGCATGCCATAGGTGGCACGCAAAGCCCTCTCTGTGGGCATGTGTGCCGTCACTCCACTCCTAGGCCTTCAGCTGGGTTTTATAAAACCTTTTCGCTTTAGGCCTCCGCCGCCATGTGCAAAAAAAAAAAGTTCAATCAATCAATCAATCAATCTTGCAAAGTTGGAATTGATTGATTGATTGAACTTTTTAGTCCCACCCAGTCTGCTGTTACCACCAAAGCCACTGCCCACCCAATGGGCCACGCCCACCCAATGGGACATGCCCACCTGGCACCTGACGATACGTAAGTGGATTTTGGGTTGCAATTTGGGCACTCGGTCTCTAAAAGTTTGCCATCACTGGTATAGAGTTTCCTGCCTGAGCAGGGGGTTGGACTAGATGACCTCCAAGGTCCCTTCCAAATTCTATTCTATTCTATTCTATTTCTATTCTATTCTTCTAGACAGGAATAAACAGAGGACCAGCCAGGTGTGTTTTCACTTAAAGGATTTATGCAATAAATATTCCATACATGGTTTTGTACACGGCTTCCCTTTGAACAGTGTTCCCAGGTTTTTAAAGAAAAGACCCAAAACACACAATAAATATACAGAGTTCTATACAGGGTGGGGAGAAGTTCTCCCTTCTGATCAAGGAAAGCGGCAGTTCCGATCAAAGTGTCCAACACAACTCTCAAGAACATTTTCACATAAGCCAAATGACTTACAGTATGTCATTGCAAAAATCTCATCTGATTTCCAGACAGTGTCCTTTTCTTAGTTAAGGGCATCTTCCAGAGAAATCGGTATGAATTCTCTGGAATAGACTGCGATCTTTCATGCAACTGGCTGGAATCCATACCAACAGCCTGCCTTCCAAAATGCCATCTGAAGTCTTCTCCAGCAGACCATGTGATCAGAAATGTCTTCTGAACTGGGTCCATTGAAAACAACACAAAACATCCAACCTATCCATCTTCAAGGATCAACAGTTGGAACTCTGGGTTACTGGACAGGCGCTAAATGGTAGTTAGACTCCAACAAACACATAAAGCATCCAGCTTCTGCCACTGGATTCCCTCGTTGATCAGTTTTCCCTTAGAAGGAGATATCCCAGCAAAACCTTGGGAAGAAATGCTACATTCCCAAAGCGATGTTTGTATGAAAAATCTGGTCAGTAGCGGGTGTTCTCCTCAGCTGCTGTGACAATTGCATCCATCCAGATCCTCATAGCCTCTGGACTTGGTGCCACCATACAGAAGAGACGATCATAAGTCTTGACGCAGAAGGTCAGTTTGGGGTTGGGACTCTGCCAAAAGTAAAAAGAGTAAAGAAATGAAATGAAAATAATTGGCTGTATTCGCACAGAATCTCTTAGTCCACTTACTGAATATAGATCACTATACACCCCCCGAATTAGGGTCATTTTTTTCTTTCTATCTAGTGTTTTTCTGCCAGTGCAGGCTCCACTTTTTCTCCCAGATCAACCAAGTGTGGTCCACTGGTTCCATAGAAATTGACCAGTTGACTTGTCACCCAAGCCCGACATAGTGGGCTGAGAGAGAGTGACTGGTCCAAAGTGCCCCAGATGGCTTTCATAACTAAGGCAAGTCTAGAACTCACAGTCTCCTGGTGATTGGCCCAAAGTCACCCAGCCAGATTTCATTCCTAAGGCAGAACTAGAACTCACCATCTCCTGGTGATTGGCCCAAAGTCACCCAGCCAGATTTCATTCCTAAGGCAGCACTAGAACTCACTCTCTCCTGGTGACTAGAATTCACTGTCTCCTGGTTTCTAGCCTGGTGCCTTCATCTTTATACCAAAATGCTGGCCTAAATTAACTCAATGTGCTGGCCTCATTGCTATAAGCAATGGACATAAGCAACCACAGAAAACCTAATTAAGATTTGTATCGCTATACAGTGTGTCAATGCAACCATGAGATTTATAACGGACATTTATAATGCGTGTTGCGTGAAGATCATTGTGTAAAAATATAAATTCCGTATTACTTTAAAGAATGACTTGTTTCTCCTTTGTTTATTTAGCATGTTTGCATACAACTGCCCTTGAACCCTCACTCTTAGAAATAAATAAAACAGTTAGTGCAAAGGATAATAAAATAAACAGTAGAAAAAGGTCACAAAGCATTACAGCATTAACATTTCAAGAGAAAGGCCCATAACGAAGCAAACTCAGCAGCTGTTAGCAGTTAAAACTGGCAGGAATTAAAACTGGGTTGTAAAGGGGAAAAGCTAAATACATTAAAAAATATGTCTTGGGGCTTTTCTTAAGTGATGTCAGTGAAGAAGTCAAGATAATTGATTTGGGGAGGGAAGGAAGTACGCAAAATGTGACAACTTTTCCAAGGAACTCAGAGCAACTTGATCTTGGACTTGTTTCATTATTCAGTTATTTGAACTACTGCAGGGGAGTATACAGAGGTGATGGGAAACTTTGCAGAGGTTGCTATTTGCTCAGTTCTTGCCCTCTTCAAGTAAGATTCCCAGGCCTAATATAAAGGGAAAAAAAGCATCTTTTGTATAAATAGTTCTGGATACAATTTATTAGGTATAAGATGCTTCTCAAGAGCTGTTTTGACTGAGCCAGTTCAAACTTCATGTCTCTGTTCCTGGAAATTATTGAGTTTACGGTTATATATACTATATCAGATGTTGTCTGCCTGGAATTGTGACTCTTGGGGGTGTGGGTGAAATATTTTGGGAGGGGGGCTTGCACATCAGAAGTTGGATTGCTGTTCCAACTCAGCCTGGACAAACCTGCATAAGTAAAGACTGTGTGTATTTGTGGCTAGAAAAAAACAAGTATCAAATCAAAATGTATGTGAGACATTAAAATGTCTCAGATTTTAGGAATTAGGCAAAACAGAGCACGCTCACCTTTCTCATTCAGAAACCAAAAAGATTCAGTGGGATTGTTTTATTGTTTATTTCTAATGAAGAGGTTTTATTGGATAAAGTTGCAAGGCTGCACTTTGGTTTTATTTGACACAGACTTGGTTAAAATGTGAGTATTAAAAGGAAGTGGCATGCACATTTTTGCCTACGTCCAGGGAAATGATCAATGGAGGAGAACAGTGTCAAATATATCTAGCTATCATTCAGAGTGAGACATAACTCTTGTAGTATTTAGCTGATGGGCTGATAACATCCTTGTTTCTGAGCAAACCAGCCTATAATAGCTACTAACAAAAATCGAACATCATAAATAAAACCCTAAATTCATGAAAATACACTACTTTCTCAAACTTGACAACTTTAAGACAAGTGGATTTCAGCTCCCAGAATTCCCCAGCCAACTGGGGGATCCTGGGAGTTGAAGTCCACATGACCTAAAGTCACCAAGTTCGAGAAACAATGCATACTATACTATAATATATAATATCATCTAACACAAGAGACAGAGACAGAACTGAAATTCACAGCCCAAGCAGACAGTCTTAAAATCGGTCTAGAGCAGAAGGCTTAGGTGTAAAACTTAATTTTTAAAATTTTAAGGTGCAGCCCAGTATTGTGGAAATTTATTCAAAACGCATCATTTTGCATGGCTCCAAAGAATAATAAAGTAAAAGCAATTTTTGAGGAGCAATTCTGGGAAGGGGGGGGCTGGGCCACTCAGCCCAAAATTCTAATGGTCCAAATTGGTTTGGATCCTACAGGCCCTCCCAGGTCTGCATGAATTAAAAAAGAGACTTTCGGCAAATCTCTATTCTTGGTACCTTGAAAGCACTACGGAGATGGTCGCAGTAAACCTCTTCAATGGCCTGGAAGTAGATCACACCCTTAAGCTTGGTCTCTTCTTTATCTGGAGGAGGAATAAAATAAAACCACAGCACCATGTTAGCAAGCTGGGGAGAACAGAGAATGAAGGCCCAATGGATAAAATGAGAGAGGTGAAATTCATTGCTCTAATCTTTTCTTTAAGCACGTCTTCCTTCCCCTGTCCTGACCACTTTCTACAGGGGGACGATCAAGAGCATCCTGTCATACAGCATCACAGTCTGGTTTGGAAGCATCACTGCTTCAGACAGGAAGGCGGTGCAGAGAGTGGTGAGGACGGCAGAAAAGATGATTGGCACTCCACTCCCTCCCATCCAGGACATAGCACAGAAGCGTTGCTTGAGCAGGGTCTGTAAGATTATCTGGGACCCTACACATCCTCTCCACGACCTGTTTTCCTTGCTACCTTCTGGGAGGAGGCTTCATGGTATCCGTAGCAGATAGAACATCCAGATTCAGCCATAGTTTCATTCCATACAGCATTAACCTTGTGAACTTTCAAGCGTCCTCCTTCCGTTATATATTCAAGGTGGACAGTATTTAATATTTATTTGTTATGCATATGTAGGGGTGTGGGTCTATACCAGTGGTGGCGAACCTATGGCACGCGTGCCAGAGGGGGCACTCGGAGCCTTCTCTGTGGGCACGCGTGCCTCGCTCTTTGGCTAAGTTTTTGCAGGAAAAAAGCCATTTCTCAAGCCCCTTCCTAGCCAAAACAAATCTCTGGAGCGAGCGCGCTGTTTTGAGCTTTGAATTATATCAAATCTGACACCAGAAACAGACTAACAGAGGACCTGAGTGCTGCATGTGTTGCTTTCAAACTTACAAAGTATAAGCCAAGGTTAGACAAATTATCAGCATGCATACAACAGCAAAAATCACATTAATTGTTCAAAAGCATGCCAAATGCAAACTTTTACCTTTTAGTAAAAAGTTGTTTGTATCATTGAAAGCTTTGCTATTGTGTTTTTCTTTTAAGACAAAAGATGTTAATATATGAGTTGTTTTTTCTAAATTAAAAACTCAGTATTCAGATTAAATTGCCGTGTTGGCACTTTGCGTTAAATAAGTGGGTTTTGGGTTGCAGTTTGGGCACTCGGTCTCTAAAAGATTCGCCATCACTGGTCTATACATATGTTGTATATTGTATGTTTTAGGGGTGTGTCATGTATGTGTTTCACTTTGAGAGCGGGCAACTAAATTTCGTTTCTGATGTGTGCCGTTGTGCCCACAGAAAAAAAAAATGACAATAAAGGTTATCTTATCTTACAATAAGTTTAAACGGGTCAATTCAAGACCTACTGCCCATGGAAGGCCAAGTCTTCTCCATCAGCAGCAGAGAGTGCAACCTGGTGGAGAAGGAGCTACCTGCCTCGATTCTCTCTCTCACCTGTGTAGTACGCCAAGACCCGCTTCTGGCGATCAAAGGTGAACCAACGTTTCTTCCAAGTTTTGATCCTCCCGCCCATTTTGACCAGGTAACCCTTGCAAGATTTGCTGGTCACCCTCGTGTGCTGGCAGGTCTCGACGCTATGTCCCGAGGCCTCTAGATGTTTGCGCAGGTCAAAGGCAGCTGGTTTGGGTTCCTGGATCTCCATGTGGTTGTGGATCTGTAGGACAACAAGAAGGCAAGGCTTAAAAACCAGACAGATGTCAGTCCAAGGAAGATCTGTGCTGTGGTTTATTGCCCTCAGGAAGACCACCTCATTTTGAGGAAAGAGATTTGGGGATCTCAGCATTCTTCCTACACTGCCATGTTGGAATAAATGGCCCATCCCTGTAAATGGCCCATCCCTGTAACATAAGCAACTGTTTTAAAGGTAAGTCTTCCATGGGCCCCTCAGCGTATCTTAACAGGAGACCAGAAAATAAGCTTCTACTCTTTCTAACTTCTTCCAACCTGTATCTTTACTATTTAGATCAGGGGTATGCAACCTTGGCAACTTTAAGACCTGAGGACTTCAACTCCCAGAATTCCCCAACCAGCCATGCTGAAGTTGAAGTCCACAGGTCTTAAAAGTTGCCAAAGTTGGATACCCCTGATTTAGACAATCACCACTGATGAAAATACTAAAGATTAAACTGAACTCTAAATCTGGAGTAACAAGACATGCTCACTAAACATTCTGGACCCGAACAAACAATGACAATGCTCAACAGCATGCGAAGACAATGTCTGGATTCCCCTCTAACCCAGGGGTAGGCAACCTTGGCTCTTTTATGACTCGTGGACTTCAACTCCCAGAATTCCTGAGCCAGCCATGCTGAGGAGAAAAAGAGAAGTTTCCATGCTGAGCCATGCTGGCTCAGGAATTCTGGGAGTTGAAGTCCACGAGTCATAGGTTGCCTACCCCTGCCCTAACCAGACAAACTTCCCAACCCCATTTTAACCTGGTTTAGCTGGCTAAGAAAACCCACCGAGCCATAATTAAGGCAAACCTTGACATTTTCAATAGATTCCCTTCCCTCTCAGCTCAAACGCCGGATCTCCTCAAAGATCGAAAAAGATTGGCAAAGCAAATTTATATTCTTGGGTTCTAGATAAGGACGGAGATTTTCTTACCACGTTTGAAGGGGACAATTCCATACGTTTCACCTCCTCAGCTACTTTCATAGCTTCCTGAAAGGAAAGACGATTGAAGGCGGTCTGCACATGGTAAGAACATGGGACCGGAACCCCATTCCAGCAGCTGCAGACATATCACCCCCTCAAAAAACAAAACAAAAAAACCCAAAACCCAAGCATACACAAGAAAGACCACAAGCGCTTTCTCTTCCTCCAGGACAAACTCTGGATATTTTTACCCAGCATGCAGGAAGAGCCGTCCAAAAGCTGACAGGGTGAAATTTCCAACTTCCTCATTTTCAAAATCACGTGAGAAGCAGATGAGAAGCAGGGTTACTCCGGTTTAGAGCAAAAATCAAAGCAATGAGCCAGAGGTGATGTGATGTGATGTTACGTTTTTTTTTCCATGATAGAGACTTTAGGGTGATTAGAATGGTTCCCAACTCTGTTAGTCTTTCATAAGGCCCTAAAAACCTGGCTATGCTGAATGGGTTAAGGGTCCCAGTTCTTGGCTGTATTGCTAACTGATCAAATATCTTGATCCTATGTATATTTAATCTGGATGTTTTTAGCGGTTTTAATTGTAATGTATTTTCTAAATTGTAAGCTGCCCAGAGCCATGGATTGAAATGGGCAGCTATAGAAATGGAAAGAAAGAAAGAAAGAAAGAAAGAAAGAAAGGAAGGAAGGAAGGAAGGAAGGAAGGAAGGAAGGAAGGAAGGAAGGAAGGAAAAGAAAAAGAAAGGAAAGAAAGGAAGGAAGGAAGAAAAAGAAAAAGAAAGAAAGAAAGAAAGAGAAAAGAAAGAAAGGAAGGAAGGAAGGAAGGAAGGAAAGAAGGAAGGAAGAAAGAAAGAAAGAAAGAAAGAAAGAAAGAAAGAAAGAAAGAAAGAAAGAAAGAAAGAAAGAAAGAAAGAAAATTCTCAGAGGTGCTTTTCAAAAGGCAATTGGACTTTCTTGATTTTGACCTGGATGATTGAATGAATTGAATGAATGAATGAATGAATGAATGACAAAAATTTGGCTATGGTCCAGGAGTTGAGTCTACCTCTTACCCTTTCTTTCAGCAATCGTTCCCGTTCCGCCATGGCTTCCCGCACCCGGCGTTCCATCTCTGCCAGTTTGGTGACGCAGTTTTCAAGGCTGTTGGGAGAAATACCCAGATAATGCCAATCAATCCAGATGTATGGCCAATGGAAAGGAAACAGGCCCACTATAGGAAATCTTTGATTCCTCAGACCATATAATTTTAAGATAGGAAGTGATCTTGGAATTTAATCCATTAGGTCTCTTGGTGGAACAATTTGGTACCTGTAGCATCCCTGAGAATTGTCTGAAAGTTGAGTCACAGCAACTGGACTTACGTTCTTGTTAGTTTGAGATGTTTCGCTGCCCCTCCAAGCGGCTTCTTCAGTCTGAACAAGTCGGTTAGAGGAATTTGAGTAGGCAAAGAGTCATTGGAATGTGCCGAATCCTAAAATTCTAGGGGGATCCCCGCACCAGCTGTTGGGATAGGCAGCAAAACCTTTCAAACCAACAAGAACATGAGTCCAGTTGCCACGGGTCAACCTCCAGACATTTCTACCTGGATGACTAAGAATCTTCATCGACATCCCTCAGAGTTGATCACCTGGACTCTGCCTAAATACCTCTAGTCCTGGACTAGAACTAGAGAGAGCTAGTTAAAGTCAAAAGTGAGCAAATAGTGCAATATCAAAAGTGCAATATTAGGGGCAATGCAATGGCGAATAGAATGTGAAGGATGTGTGTAAATAATGGATGTTCGTAGTTGTGGTTTTAACTTGGGTGTAGTGTGCACTGTGGACAGCACTTAATTTTGTTGTGAGTTACACAATGACAATAAAGATATTCTATTCTGTTCTGTTCTGTTCTATTCCATTCCATTCCATTCTCTAGTCCAATCCTCTATTCTATTCTATTCTATTCTATTCTATTCTATTCTATTCTATTCTATTCTATTCTATTCTATTCTATTCTATTCCATTCCATTCCATTCCATTCCATTCTCTAGTCCAGTCCAGTCCCGTATTCTATTCTATTCTATTCTATTCTATTCTATTCTATTCTATTCTATTCCATTCCATTCCATTCCATTCCATTCCATTCCATTCCATTCCATTCCATTCTCTAGTCCAGTCCAGTCCCGTATTCTATTCTATTCTATTCTATTCTATTCTATTCTATTCTATTCTATTCTATTCTATTCTATTCTATTCTATTCTATTCTATTCTATTCTATTCAGGGGGAGAGGAAATGTGAAAATTCTTTTTCCAGTAGGTTTGCCCTAGTCTTATCAGTCTTAAACCCTGAACCTATCTCATCATTCATAAGAACATGGATTCCTTCCAAGGAACATGGATTCCTTAGCAGCTGTGGACAGAATGACATTTGGGGGAGGGCCAATTTAGTTTTTCTGGAGATGACTGCAAAGGACAAACTTAACTAGAACTTTGGTGAAGCGGGCTGGAATTAAAGAATTAAAGGCATCAATGGGATGAGAATAGGATGATCTGACCTGTAAGGTCCTTGCGAAGTTCCTCCCAGCTGCCTGGTAGTTGCCTGGCCACCCAGCAGCTGGTAAAGGGGTTTGTTGTAACGTGAGAATTGGAGGTTTGGGCTTCCCAGATAATGACCGTTGCTTCCACTGGAGAGCTGAGCCACGAGAAGACTGGGGTCCAGAGCACCTAGAAGAGATAAGCAGATGCCAAGATAAGATCAGGACCCTCAGAAGACATCTTAAAATCAACTTCATTTTGGTCCAGTTGCTACTTTTGGTCCAGCTTATGATTTTAGGACTGTCCTACTGACCTTGTTAGGACCGTATTTGAGCGGGAAAACCTCTTGGCCTGCCAAAACTCTCATTCAGTGTTGACAATCGGTGAAGGAAGAATATTCAACACTACCAAAGAATTTTGTGGCACCTCAATTAACACCGATGTGTCATGGTTCCAACAGATGAAACTCTTCAAAGAATTTCGAGGCATTGTTTACCTTAAAGAATCTTGATATTCAAGTTGCATGGCATCGGCACGTACATGGTCGAAGCCGAAATATGAATTCCCCTCCCCTGAGCTCATAGTATCAAAGCACAATTCCCTCCTCCAATTAACAGTCATAAATCACATTCTCCAATTAGTTTGAATTGCAGGCTTTCCCTCCTGATCTCTAACCCGCCAATTCTTATCATCTCTTATTTCAAGCTCTGAATTCACACACTAGTACAATATTGTTATGTCTAACTAACTCCCACCACATTCCGCCTTCTCCCCCAGCATCATCTAATTCTAAGAGTAAAGCATAAGAAAGGAAAAGGCTGCATCTTCATATGTTGTCAAAGCAAGAACATCCAATGTTAGCAGCGTTGACACGATGCTTGTATGGGACCAATGGCATCATCCAAATGTTTCTCCCCCCCCCCCCCGTCTTTTTCTACCTCTCTCCCTTGGAATTCCAGACCAAGAAATCCAGTGGAACCACTGAACAAATTCTCAGGTAAAAACTCAAGAGATCTTGAGAAACTCGGCTATGATGTGAGTTTTCAACGATGCTTCTTTATAAGAAAATGTCCCGTTTTTCATTTTGGTGGTCAGTGGGTACCAAAGGGTGGGTGTTCCACTGGTATAGGTGGTTCCCCCATGTCCATGCACCCCAATCCACCCACTGAACACATACCATGCATTGAAATGGGACGTTGAGGAGGGCAGGCTGGGAGACGGTTCTTACTCCTGCGAGGTAGACTGGCAGTCCGCTGCAGTCCAAGTGAACTCTGTGAAGAGAAAGCAAAGAACGTAAAGCAGGGGTCTTCAAACTTGGCCACTTTAAGACTTGTGGACTTCAACTTCCAGAGTTCCTCAATTCTGGGAGTTGAAGTCCACAAGTCTTAAAGTGGCCAAGTTTGAAGACCCCTGAATGGCTGAGGAATTCTGGGAGTTGAAGTCCACCAGTCTTAAAGTGGCCAAGTTTGAAGACCCCCGAGGTAAAGTGAGTCTCCTTCAGCAGCAATTTGAATGAGTATAACCCGGCCTTCCCAAGATGCAATTTGTTTCTGCATCCGTTGTGGTTCTTTGATCTTGTCTTGATCCTGACTCGCTAATGAGTTGAATTCTGGGCGTATCTCATGGAAACAGAATCCTGGGCCACTTCAAAATGTTAGCTGGGTTCACACAACTACTTCACCCAGGTCAGCTAATTGTGAACAGTGCAAGGCTACGCTGGGTTGCTGGCTGGGGAATTCTGGGAGTTGAAGTCCATATATCTTAAAGTTGCCACGGTTAAGAAACACTATTCTACAGAAACTACTCCAGCCCTTTAAGACCCCTTTTTCCTTAGGCACAGTAAACAAATACAACTTTAGTCTTGAGTCATGCTAAATTTGGGGGGATTTCTTTGTTAATCTTATTCTTCCTGTTTAGTGTCTTTGGTCATTAATCATTTTTAAGAGGTTGGGCTAAGTTTACAATTTACTTTTTTCAGCTGTTTTCCAGTAAGTTTTAAAAAAAGATTTGGGGAGGATAGAGGCAGAAAATTCATTGGAGAGCATTCACATCCCTTAAACATTAATTTTAATGGTAACCCAAATCAATGTAAGGATTGTCTCCATTATTTTGGGTAACAGAAGTGAGTAACTGGTATGGAAACCTCAAAATACAAAATTCTTTTTTATATTCTATTATTTGATATTCTAAATATTCTCTTCTGAAATAAGCTCAGCAAATGTTGGTAATTTAGGGCCAATTCAAGGCTTTTTGCCAAAGCCTAAGGATTATCCAAATGCTGTCATTATATATATTCCATCTTTATATTTCACCTTTTTATTTCCTGATGAAAAAAAATCCATTAAAAGTTACCAGAGATAACAACAAATCTATTTTAACCTTGATCAAATAAACCAACCTTATATCCTTTTACTTTTAACAAAGATCAAAACTGTTAAAAAAGTAAAAGGAAGGGATATTGTTATTGTATCTCTACCGTACTTCTTTGTGTACAGTTCAGGATAACTGGTCCCATTGCCCCAAGACAGTGACATTGCTACTTTTTATATTAATTACTTAACCGCTAGTTCTATAATACTCTATTTCAGGGGTGTCAAACTCACAACGTCACGTGATGTGTCGAGACGTATCGTGACTTTTTTCCCATTGCCGGCAATGGGGTGGGCACGGTTTCACTATGATGCTTCCAGCCCGCGGGCCAGCAGTTTGACACCCCTGCTTTATTTATAGAAACTCTTTTGGGAGGGAAAAAAAGTCTGTCTTGAAATCCAACACAGACATCCGCAACGAACAGACAAATAAATGTTCATCGGGCACCCTCTCTCAATAGCAACAGATATAATGGGAAAAAAAGACAATGCAAATCTTAAGCTTTTGTATCACTTTAGCCCATGTAAAAGGACGGCACTGAACATTAACCCAGGCCAAAGAGACACAACTGACCTTGACAGAACTGCAGACAGAGAAGACACAGGAGGACGCGTCTGATTGGTCGGAACCCAAGACAATGACCTTCCGATCCGTTTTTTGGGTAAAAGTCAGCTGTAGGGAGACAGACACTTATCAGTGTGAGCATCAGTCCTGGATGGAGGGTGGGGATGGAGGAAAGGGCCTGCTTTTCCAAATACGAAATGCCAAATCCAAGCAGGTCCTCCAGATGTTGCTGAACTTCAACCCTGGAACATCTGGAGGGCCCCGTAATCCCCATTCTCTGGACTAGAACCGAACTAACACAAGAAGGGACTTAAAAGACTGAATTTGCATACTATGTCAGGCGAGGCTAAAAAGAGGCTGGATTCCACATGTTGTGGGATTCCGGCCTTCGTATTGGCACGTTGCGTGAACAGCAGCTCAGGTGTAAAAATTCAGGCCCAGCAGTGACTGCCTCTTCTATATCAGGGCTTTTCAACCAGTGGTACGGGTACCACCTGTGGTACATTGGCACCTGGCAGGTGGTACGTGTCCATCCTAGAAAAGTGGTAGCAGGGGAGGGGAATGAGCTGAACCGGTGGCAGCACCACACAAGCCTGAGCGAGAGATGACTGGAGCTGCAGGGCTGTCAGGGCTCAGTGGAAGCGCCAGGATCAGCACCAGGCTCCAGCTGGAACTCGGCACCGATCCTGGCGCTTCTGCTGAGCCCAGAAGAAGCGCCGATCAGCTGGAATGTTGCAGCATCTCCAGGGTCTTGTGATTTACATTCAGATGCTTGGCAATTGATCCATATTTATGACGGTCACAGTGTCCCAGGGTCATGTGAAGCGACCAAAACCTGCTGCAACCACCCAGCAGACGGGGGGAATAAAAACCAAACACCCCCACCCCACCCCTGCTGCCAATCCTCAACAGAAATGCTCACAACAATGAAAACTTCAGACAGGAGGAAGAGCGCCGCCGGGTGGGCAGGCAGGTGTCTTGCTCGGCTGTGGCTTGGGGGGCACTTTTTTCAGTGCCATCGTAACTGCGAACAGTCACTAAGTGAACTGTTGTAAGTCGAGGACTACCTGTACTTCATCACTTTTTTCCTTTTTTTTTTTTGGTCAAGTTTTTGACACCTTGCTAGGTGACTGGTGCTACTCAGATGTTGCCATATCTTAAAAGTGGTACAAGGGGTGAAAAGGTTGAAAAGCCCTGTTCTATATCAGTGGTGGCGAACCTATGGCACACGTGCCAGAGGTGGCACTCGGAGCCCTCTCTGTGGGCACGCGCAACGTTGCCCCAGTCCCGCTTCCCCCCGCAGCCCCCTCGTCACCAGCAGCCTGCCTGGAGGAGAGGCTCCTCCAGGTGCAGCCCATGCAGAGCAGCACAGCCAAGCACATGGCAGCCGGGCAGCAGGGGAAAGACTCCATCCTCGTGCATCACGGGCAGATGATGCTGCGGGGTGCGGGCGGATGGCGTGGCCGCCATGGCGCTGCCAGGCTGCCTGGGCGATCTGTGGTGAGTGGCCCTGTGGGCGGGCTGAGCAGGGGGCAGAGCGGGGGGCAGAGCGGGGGCAGAGCAGGGGGTGGGCCTGTTTTGGGGCACTCGGTCTCTAAAAGGTTCGCCATCACTGTTCTATATCCTCATATAGCAGGATTTTGCTGCTTGGACACACTTCTCCACATTGCAACATCCCTCTTTTTAAATTACAGGACCAGAAGACGCTGCCCTCTGTTTTGATCTCCCATGAGCAGGAAGCATCACGACACTACCACAACCCTGTAAGGTAGGCTGGGCTGAGAGCTTGCTTTGATTCCCAAGCTCAAACTGGGTGATTTTGGGCCAGTCTTTCTCTCTAGGCCCAACCTACCTCCCAGGGTTCTTGTAGTGGGGCAAATAGGAGGAGGAAGGGGTGTGGATCTGTTCACTGCCTTGAGTTATTTGCAAAAATAATATAGGCAGGGTATCAATAAATACAGGCAGCCCTTGACTTACAACAGTCCGTTTAGTGACCGTTCAAAGTTACAACGGCACTGAAAAAAAACGACTTATGACTTTTTTTCACACTTATGACCCTTGCAGCTTTCCCACGGTCACGTGATCAACGTTCAGACGCTTGGCAGCTGACTCACACTTACGACGGTCGCAGTGTCCCAGGGTCACGGGATTCCCTTTTGCAGACCTTCTGACCAGCAAAGTCAATGGGGAGGGGGGGGAAGCCAGCTTCACTTAACAACCAGATTACTAACTTATCAACTGCAGTGATTCACTTAACAGCCGAGGCAAGAACGGTCGTAAAATGGGGCAAAGCTCACTTAACAACAGAAACGTTGGGCTCAATTATGGTTGTAAGCTGAGGACTATCTGTAAAAAATAAAACCACTCTGCAGTGAAGCCACTTGGCTGAGCTTCTCCAACCATTGTGTTTCAACGCCCCACACACACACACACACACACACACACACACACACACACACACACAAAGTTGCATCTGTTAAAGTTTCTACCTGCTTTAATTCATTAAAAGCCATGAAAAGGGGAAGAGAGTAGCCGTCTGCGTCTAGACGTGCCCTAATGTGGAGGATCACGAGGTTCTCCTGATTGGGCAATTCAGCCTTGGATGCCCTCAAGAAGAGGGAGATAGAGAAGCACTGCAAAGTCCTAGAGAGGCTTACCTGTGTCACACCCTCCTTATTTTCTGACAGGCCCTGCCCGTTCTCCGAATACTCCTGGCTCATGTCCATGAGGCGACTTTTCTCCTAAATGCAGGCAAGCAACCAAGTCATTCTTTGAGACAGGAAAGCCATTTCACAATGACTGGAGAAGTTTCTGCGGAAGCATATCTCAGCCTGCCCCATCAGCTGCATTGTGCTGCCTCCTAATGTCTAGACCCGTGTTTTTCAAGCTTGGCAGCTGGAAGGTGTGTGGACTTCAACTCCCAGAATTCCAGAGTGTGGACTTCCAACTCCCAGCTGGCTGGGAAGTTCTGGGAGTTGAAGTCCACACGCTGGAATTCGTGTTTCCAAGTTTGAAAAAGATCCACTTAGAC
>NW_015386305.1:96681-102057 GCF_001527695.2 Protobothrops mucrosquamatus
AACCATGTTACTAACTTAGCAACTGCAGTGATTCACTTAACAACTGTGGTAAGAAAAGTCGTAAAATGTGGCAAAACTCAACTAATGCCTCACTTAGCAACATAAATGTTGGGCTCAATTGCGGTCATAAGTTGATGACTACCTGTATTCTTAGGCACACTTATCCTGAAGTGTTTTTCTTCCTTCACGTCCAAAGCCTTGTACCGCCTTAATATCTGTTTGAATTTGTGGCTATCAAGTGAACATCAGTGGTATACAAGTGTGTACCCATACTACAGATAAAGTTGTTGTAGACATGGAAAGAATTATGCAAATTGAAAGATACATTAAATATGATATTATAAAAAACACCCCCAAACCAGCAATTGATTATTGGAATGCAAAAGTTGAAGAAATTGAGGAACCTGGATTGTAGGAAGGTTGGACTGGGTAAATGTACTCATGTAGAAGAAAGGTTAATAGGTTTTTACAAATAAAATTCTTCACTTCTGGAACTTGCTTCAAGCAACATAAATAAAGACTACACAGAGACATCATTGTAATCAAATTGACTATATAATAGGAAAAGAAGTTCTAGCAGCACAATCCAGTTAAGATCTTTTTCGGTGAAGATTGTGGAACAGACCATGAATTATTGGTATCAAATTTACAGATTAAATTTATAAAATTAAAGACAGCAGGTGTGCCAGCAAAATTTCACTTGGATGATGTGCAGTCAAAAATAGTGTAATAGGTTCACTATATTTGACTTATGTGAAAGAGAATCTGAAATGCTGCATGGAGAGTTAAGAAGCATTATAAAAACCAAAGTGGAGAAAAATCCCCAAATTTCAAAGAGAAAAAGACCCAAATGATTTTTTGAACAGGTTCCCATGACAGCCAAGGAAAAGTAGGATAAATGCCTTGGGCAACAGGATAATTACCGTAATTGAACATAAGACTTTCAACACCAAGCAAGAAAAGATAAGAAAAAAAAAATCAAGATTGTCAACAGATAAAGGAAAATAGCAAAAACAAACTGAAAGCACTTTTTAGAGAAGACACAGTAAACACAATCACGGTGGAGTCCTAGTAGAGGTAGATGAGGTGACTAGAAAATGTTACACTAAACAAATGGTCTCATAAAATGACAGAAATGTTGAGAGAGAGAGAGAGAGAGAGAGAGAGAGAGAGAGAGAGAGAGAGAGAGAGAGAGAGAGAGAGAGAGAGAGAGAGAGAGAGAGAGAGAATATATTTGGGAACTAACTCCACTAGTAAGTGAGGTGAAAGGGGTAATAGACCAGCTGTCAGGCAGGAAGGCACCAGGCAGAGATAAAATACCCTTAGAACTATTTAAAACAGCAATAGGAGAAGAGGGAGTTAAATGGCTAATTATTCTATGAAGCAAGACTGAAAGCTGGAAAATATTGGTATATACTTAAGAATGGGACTATACAGGAATGCACAAGTTTGTCACATAAGCAATGTTTTCCTTAAGATTTGACAAAGAAGACATACGTGGAAAGAGAAATGTCAAATGAACAGGCAGATTTCAGAAAGGGCAGTGGGACACAAAATCAGATAGATAATTAAAAAAATAATGAAGACAGCAAAGGAATGTAATAAGGAGATATACTTTGCTTTATTGACTGCAATCTTTGGTTAGGAAGATTATGCCAAAATACATATGCGAGCCGAGAGTTTATTTCGGAAGCTGCTAGTGTGTCGCCATCTTGGCTCCTCTCCATGTCAAAATATGAAATATGTTAATGCTTGGTTTATTCTTCTGAAGAACCTTTTGAATGAATAAAAAGCCACAGTAGGAACTAAGATACTGAATAGTTTAGAATAGGGAAGAGAATAAGATATGCATTATCCCTTTATGTGTTCAATCTGTATTTCAAGAATGGCAAGTTTGGAAGAAAGGATAACTGGAATTGAAACTGCAAGTGGAATTATTATGAGTTGGAATATGCTGATGCTACTTGAAAATTAAGAAAACTTAGAAGGCTATATTACCAAAATATAAATGGAAAATGAAAAAATCTAATGGAAAAAAATATTAAAAGAACAAAGATAATGTCAATCTGCATGCTTAGTTATTTAATTTTGACAATAAAGAACCCAGAGATTAAAATCCTTACACTGTTAAAATAATTTAATATATTTTGTTTTTTATGATTAATGTCTTATTAACAGTATACTGAGCACTTGGTAGAGGACAGGAAGGCCTGGAGGAATGTTGTCCATGGGTTGCGATGGGTCAGACACGACTTTGCAACTAACAACAACAACTGAGCACTAACTTTACAATATTTGGAATTCCTTTGTCAAATTATATATATTATATTTCTCTGTCGATTATTTTTCTTTTTCTTCTTTTGACTGCTTTTCACTTTTTTCTTTTTTTTAATGAATAAGAAAAAACTAAGGAGTATGCAAATTATTGTATCTTTAGGTTCAAGTACAAATGAAAATGTTCCATGGTCTAGAAAATTAAATAGATTAATTCTAGGAAGGAAGGCAAGTTTTATCTTGTAACAGATTTAAACAGGATTGTGAACAATAAGGTTATTTCTCTGACAATAAAGATCAGAATAATTTAAAAAAAATGGTATTTCCATTTGAAATGTACACCAGTGAAAACTGGACATTGAGAAAGTGTGAGGGAAAGGCAATAAAAGTTATTAGATATAAATTGTACTAAATAAAATCAAGCCTTTGTAAGATTGCAGTTTTAAATTTCTGCTATGTCTATGGCAGTCTGAAAAAGATGGAGAATCACACAATGTAGTTATGATCTATTTTATTGTCTTTTTATTTGGTTATAAAACAAAATATATACTTACACTAAAGTATGATTTGGCACTGTTTTAGGCCCCACAATGGATCATTAGCCAACTTCCTTCCATCCTAATTTTCTGTCGTTCTCAACTGCTTGAACATATATGTTACACAGCAAAGACCATTGGATTCAGTCTCCAAGGTCTGCAGTGCAGTGTCATCCAAAGTACTGAAAGAACTGGCTGTATTTTTATGTATTTTGAGAAATTCTGGAAAATAAATGAAGTTTTGTTATCCTTCAGACAGGTGACCTCTGAAACAGAATTCTCAGCAATGACCATACTGGATGGATATATTAGGAACATTTGAACCAGGTTTCTTGTAAGAAGCACTATAATGGATTGCTAGATGGGAAATGGGGGTTGCTGGGCTGTTTAAGATTCTGATATACCGTATATATTTCCTTTCCTAGTATGGCCTAAAAATAAATGAGTCCATTGTTACATGATTTAAAAGATTCTGGAAGATATTTCCTCATTAAGCTAGTAATATTGCTCAAATATATTTTCCCCTGGTATATTCTGTTTGATTCAGGTTCACTGATGGTTTCATAGATGCCTGCTGTTAATACTCTTTCAATAATGCCTGCATTAATAGTCATTTTCTTTCTCTTTAAACTGGTTGGAATAATTACCAATTCTTTGAAATCTAAAAAAAAGCATTAATTGGCTTGCCATATTAACAGCAATCAAGTTGTGCCTATACTTTTCTTCAAAGAAATAGATTATCTCCCAACTTACAAATTTATGGGCTATGGGCTAAAAACATATTCCTTAACCTATCTTCCTGATTAGCAAGCAGTCTAAAGTATTTTACTAACAGAAACAAATTGTATAGAAACCAATGGTCGGGAGGGACCTTGTGATTTAATTAGGAAAATATTTGGATACAAATTGAGAGAAGTTAAAGCAACTTTTTCCAAATGTATTTATTTGTTTGTTTATTGGAAATAGTAAGACATTGGTTCCTCAATTTTGCAATACTGCAAGCTCCTAAAATGAGAATTAAATTTGTGCAACCGGTGCTGAATAAAAGTAATGATTTCATTAGGGTCGGGTAAGAAATACATATAATAATAATAATAATAATAATAATAATAATAATAATAATAATAATAATAATAATAATAATAATAATAATAATAATAATAATAATAATAATAATAATAAAAAGTTGGAAGGGACCTTGGAGGTCATCGAGTCCAACCCCCTGCTCAGGCAGGAAACCCTACACCATTTCGGACAAATGGCTGTCCAGTCTCTTAAAAACTTCCAGTGTTGGAGCATTCACAGCTTCTGGAGGCAGGTTATTCCACTGGTTAATTGTTCTAACTGTCAGGAAGTTTCTCCTTAGTTCTAGGTTGCTTCTCTCCTTGATTAGTTTCCATCCGTTGCTTCTTGTCCTGCCTTCAGGTGCCTTGGAAAATAGCTTGACTCCCTCTTCCTTGTGGCAGCCCCTGAGATATTGGAACACTGCTATCATGTCCCCCCTCATCCTTCGCTTCATTAAACTAGACATACCAAATTCCAGCAACCGTTCCTCATATGTTTTAACCTCCAGTCCCCTAATCATCTTTGTTGCTCTTCTCTGTATTCTTTCTAGAGTCTCAGCATCTTTTTTACATCGCGGTGACCAAAACTGGATGCAGTATTCCAAGTGTGGCCTTACCAAGGCCTTGTAAAGTGGTATTAACACTTCATGTGATCTTGATTCTATCCCTCTGTTAATGCAGCCCAGAACTGAGTTGGCTTTTTTGGCAGCTGCAGCACACTGCTGGCTCATATTTAAGTGATTGTCCACTAGGACTCTGAGATCCCTCTCACAGTTACTACTATTGAGCAAGGTACCCCCTATACTATACCTGTACATTTGGTTTTTCTTGCCTAAAGGTAGAATCTTACTTTTTTCACCATTGAATTTCATTTTGTTAGATAGCGCCCAGTGTTCAAGTCTGTCCAGGTCCTCCTGTATCTTAAGCCTGTCTTCTGGAGTGTTGGCTATTCCTGTCAGCTTGGTGTCATCCGCAAATTTGATGAGTTCCCCATCTATCCCCTTGTCCAAATTGTTGATGGAGATGTTGAAGAGCACTGGGCCAAGAACAGAGCCCTGGGGCACCCCACTACACACTTCCCTCCATGTAGATGCAGTTCCATTGAGGACCACACGCTGAGTATGGCCGATCAGCCAGCTACGAATACATCGAGGTCTAATTACTACTCCACCCTCATTGCATCATCAGATAATCGCCCGGCCTCCCTCTTCAGGGTGACCCGCTCCCTCCTTCAATTGAGGGGGGGGACCCCCTGGCGGGGAAGGCTGAGGAATTTGCACAATATCTGCATGACAAAGTCGCCCGGATCCGAGAGGGTTTGGACTCCGACTGGGTGGCCCCGGGGGAGGTGGCGGGAGCAGGTCTTGAGACTGTTATATGGGAGGAGTTTGACTCTGTGGCTCCCGAGGACGTGGACAGGATCCTGGGGAGACTGAATGCAACCACATGTTTATTGGATCCGTGTCCCTCCTGGTTGGTACTGGCGGCTCGGGAGGGTACAC
>NW_015386305.1:102129-119356 GCF_001527695.2 Protobothrops mucrosquamatus
TGACGTGATGACCCGATGTCTGGAGGCCGTGAGGGTCTGGATGGGGAGGAACAGACTCAGGCTCAACCCGTCCAAGACCGAGTGGCTGTGGTTACCGGCGCCTCGGCATAGTCAGCTGATTCCATCGCTGACTATAGGGGGCGAAACATTGGCTCCCTCGGATCGGGTACGCAACTTGGGTGTCCTCCTGGATCCACGGATGATACTGGATGACCAGTTGGCAGCCGTGACCAGGTGGGCGTTTTATCAGGTTCGTCTGATTCACCAGTTGCGACCTTTTCTGGACCAGGACGCCTTACGCACGGTCACTCATGCCCTTGTCACCTCCCGCCTGGACTACTGTAATGCTCTCTACATAAGGCTCCCCTTGAGGAGCACCCGGAGGCTCCAGCTAGTCCAAAATGCGGCCGCGCGGGCGGTGTTGGGAGGGACTCATCGCTCCCATATAACACCGCTGCTGCGCGAGCTGCATTGGCTGCCGGTGGCCTTCCGGGTGTGCTTCAAGGTGTTGACCATCATCTTTAAAGCGCTCCATGGCATCGGACCCGGATACCTTCGAGACCGCCTTCTGCCGCAGATTACCCCCCATCGACCTGTACGCTCCCACAGAGTGGGTCTCCTCAGGGTGCCGTCGGCCAGACAGTGCCGGCTGGCGACCCCAAGGGGGAGGGCCTTCTCTGTGGGAGCTCCCACCCTCTGGAATGAACTACCCCCAGAGATCAGGGTGATCCCTGATCTCCCTTCCTTCCGCCGCGCCCTCAAGACATGGTTGTTCCAGCTTGCAGGACTGGCCTAGGGGAAATTTTTAGAGGGGGTTTTAATTACATTTTAATCAGATCACAGTTAAATATTTCCTTTTTAATTAATTTTAATCCTGTAATGTTATCTTTGTATTTTTATTCGATTGTTAGCCGCCCTGAGTCCGCAAGGAGAAGGGCGGGATATAAATTTAATAAAATAAATAAATAAAAATAAATAAATAAATCTGGTGGTGATGCTGTCTAACCCACTTTTTTCTATCTTATCGAGTACTAGGTTGTGATCTACTTTATCAAATGCCTTACTGAAGTCCAAATATATCCATAGCATTCCTCTGATCCACTAATTTTGTCACTTGGTCAAAGAATGCAATATGATTTGTTTGGCATGATCTATTTTTGACAAACCCATGTTGGCTTTTAGTAATGACTTTGTTTGCCTCTAGGTGGTTGCTGATTCTTTGTTTGATTATCTTTTCCAGGATCTTCCCAGGTATTGAGGTCAGGCTGATAGGTCTGTAATTTCCTGGGTCCATTTTTTTTCCTTTTTTGAAGATGGGAACTACATCAGCTCTTTTCCAGTCCTCTGGTAGTTCCTCTGTGCTCCAGGATCTTTGAAAAATATAGTTCAGTGGTTCTGAGATCACATCTGCCAGTTCCTTGAGAACCTTGGGGTGTAATCCATCTGGTCCTGGCAATTTGAACTCGTCTTGGTTGGACAGGTGCTCACTTACCATTTTCTTGCCTATCTTAACTTGTGTTTCTATTCTGTTTTTTATGGCACTATTTTTGATAGGTTGGTCTGTTTTTTCCCTTTGTGTAAAGACAGATGCAAAAAATGAGTTAAATAGTTCTGCTTTCTCCCTATTGCTTGTCACCTTCTTGCTTTGGAGACCTTTTCCCAGGCCCCATTTCCTTAAGTTTGGATTTTGCAAATCCTTCCCTCAACTTGTCCTGACTCCACCTCCCCCACAGCCTGGCAGAATTTCCATCCATCCCCTTCTTTTAATTCTTCCTTGAGAGGAAGCACTGAGTTAGGCGATCAGAATTTTTATAGGGCTCTTGAAATATACATCCATGCATTTATTTATTGATTTAATACATTTATATATTGCAAATGCTCCCCACAGGGCGAAGCTTTGGCATGATTATTTCTCTTTTGGAAAACAACAATACACACACACACAAACAAACACACAAACCTAGGTTTCATGCAGAGCTCTGAAAGGTCAGACTGCTTTGCATTCAGTGTACTTTAGCATCAAAAAGTAAGAAAAATACTGATGACCACAGGGGTCTCTTTCAGCTCCCAAACCTGTGCCATTCTGACGACAACTTCCAGCCTTGCCCCAGAAAGATTGTGACCTATATATCAAGAAATGCTTGTTTAGGAGATTACCTTCAAAATATTTGTCTACTTGCTAGTTCAGCATATTTGACACATCCCAAAACCTTTAGATTATGTTATTTGAGATAAGAGGAAAATGTTTACTTTCATCAGCTGAGAATCTCCAAAAACTGAAATAATGTTTACAACATCTGAAGTAAATCCCTAAATACCCCATGGATGAAAAATGTAAGAAGTACCAACTCAATTGAGTGTGCATCATGCCATTCACAATTACATTTTACTCGACTTCACAACATTTTCATTTATTCATAAGGTTATTATTCTATAAGTAACCTATTCAAAAAAACCATTGGCTTAAAAGTGATTTTCTTTCTAAACATTGAGCCATATTGTGGTATTTTAGTAGCCTCACAAATGGTTCCTAAACCATTGGCTGCTGCATGGGTCAATATAAAAGGGGGGGGGGAAATGACATTGCCATAGGTGTATACTACAGGCCATCCAACCAAACAGAGGAAATAGATGAACTTTTTGCTAGTCAGCTAACTAAGGTATGTAGGAAGCACATCACAATAGTAATGGGTGACTTTAACTACCCTGACATCAACTGGGAGACAAACTCTGCACCAAGCGGAAGATCAAACAGGTTCCTGGCAAACCTAGCAGACAACTTTGTCTCCCAAAAAGTAGAGAGGGGAACTAGGGGATTAGCCATTTTGGATCTAATTCTCACTAACAGATGAAATGATAGAAGGTGTTGAAGTTATAGGAACCCTGGGAGGAAGTGATCATGCAATATTGGAATTCAACATTATGGAAGCACAAGCAATAGAACACAGTCAAACTAGAGTCTTGGACTTCAAGAGAGCCTATTTCAATAAACTTAGAGAGGGCTTGGGAAGGATTCCATGGATGAGAATCCTCCAGGGGAAAACAACTCAAGAAGCTTGGGAAATTTTGAAAAATGAGATAATAAAAGCCCAGTCTAGCACAATACCAACAAAGAAGAAAAATAATAGCTCTCAAAAGAAACCAGCATGGCTGCATAAAGAACTCTCTTATAAATTGAAAAATAAAAAGGACAAGTATAAAAAGAGGAAAGAGGGGCACATAACTAAATCAGAATATCAACAAATAGCCCGAGCCTGCAAAGATGAAGTGATTATGATTAAGGCTCATAATGAACTAAGGCTTGTGATCAAAGTCAAAAATAACAACAAAAAAAGCTTCTTTCAACATGTAAAAAACAAGAAAAAAGTGAAGGAAATGATTGGTCCATTAGTGGGTGAAAGTGGCAAGAAGGTGACAAGCAACAGGGAGAAAGCAGAACTATTTAACTCGTTTTTTGCATCTGTCTTTACACAAAAGGAAAAAACAGACCAACCTATCAAAAATAGTGCCATAAAAAACAGAATAGAAACACAAGTTAAGATAGGCAAGAAAATAGTAAGTGAGCACCTGTCCAACCTAGACGAGTTCAAATCACCAGGACCAGATGGATTATACCCCAAGGTTCTCAGGGAACTGGCAGATGTGATCTCAGAACCACTGAACTATATTTTTCAAAGATCCTGAAGCACAGAGGAACTACCAGAGGACTGGAAAAGAGCTGATGTAGTTCCCATCTTCAAAAAAGGGGAAAAAATGGACCCAGGAAATTACAGACCTATCAGCCTGACCTCAATACCTGGAAAAGATAATCAAACAAAGAATCAGCAACCACCTAGAGGCAAACAAAGTCATTACTAAAAGCCAACATGGGTTTGTCAAAAATAGATCATGCCAAACAAATCTTATTGCATTCTTTGACCAAGTGACAAAATTAGTGGATCAGAGGAATGCTGTGGACATAATTTACTTGTACTTCCATAAGACATTTGATAAAGTAAATCACAATCTACTACTTGACAAGATAGAAAAATGTGGGGGTAGACAGCATCACCACCAGATGGATCCGTAGCTGGCTGACTGGCCACACTCAGCGTGTGGTCCTCAATGGAACCGCATCTACATGGAGGGAAGTGTGTAGTGGGGTGCCCCAGGGCTCTGTTCTAGGTCCAGTGCTCTTCAACATCTTCATTAACTATTTGGACCAGGGGATAGATGGGGAACTCATCAAATTTACAGACGACACCAAGCTGGCAGGAATAGTCAACACTCCAGAAGACGGGCTTAAGATACAGAAGGATCTGGACAAACCTGAACACTGGGCACTATCTTACAAAATGAAATTCAATGGTGAAAAAAGCAAGGTTCTACATTTAGGCAAGAAAAACCAAATGTACAGGTATAGTATAGGGGGTACCTTGCTCAATAGTAGTAACTGTGAGAGGGATCTCAGAGTCCTAGTGGACAATCACCTAAATATGAGCCAGCAGTGTGCTGCAGCTGCCACAGTGCTAGGCTACATTAACAGAGGGATAGAATCAAGATCACGTGAAGTGTTAATACCACTTTACAATGCCTTGGTAAGGCCACACTTGAAATACTGCATCCAGTTTTGGTCACCGTGATGTAAAAAAGATGTTGAGATTCTAGAAAGAGTACAGAGAAGAGCAACAAAGATGATTAGGGGACTGGAGGCTAAAGCATATAAGGAACGGCTGCTGGAATTGGGTATGTCTAGTTTAATGAAGAGAAGGACGAGGGGGGACATGATAGCAGTGTTCCAATATCCAAGGGCTGCCACAAAGAAGAGGGAGTCAAGCTATTTTCCAAGGCGCCTGAAGGCAGGACAAGAAGCAATGGGTGGAAACTAAGCAAGGAGACAAGAAACCTAGAACTAAGGAGAAACTTCCTGACAGTTAGAACTATTAACCAGTAGAACAACCTGCCTCCAGAAGCGGTGAATGCTCCAACACTGGAAGTTTTTAAGAAGAGACTGGACAGCCATTTGTCTGAAATGTTATAGGGTTTCCTGCCTGAGCATGGGGTTGGACTAGATGACCTCCAAGTTTCCTTCCAACTTTACTATTATTATTATTATTATTATTATTATTATTATTATTATTATTATTATTATTATTATTATTATTATTATTATTATTATTATTATTATTATTATTATATGTCCTATATACAGGTCTGCAGCCCATCTTTCCAGTTCCCTTACTATATTCCAGGAATTCTTCCAATACAGGGAATAAATCCTCTGTGATATGCATCAATAGGGCAAAGACCTCTTGGAGCTTACCATGTATTAATTAATACAAAGTGGTTTGTAAAATTATGTACATTATAGGACAAACAAAGGAATCTATTTTTAGATGCAACACAGGTATACTCTCGTGTAGACTGACTAACTTAAATGGTTAAAAAAATGGGGGGAGGAGATTCCTAATGGCCAAAGTCAGGGATGTCCACTATGTGTACAGAAGACAGATCTATAATTGATTGATAGAAAACACACTGCATCTTCCCTGTGGCAATGGGGAGACAGGAATATGGGGAGTAGTATGAATGAATTTTCCCAATTTCCACCCATGCTCAAGGTTGCAGTTTCCTTACTACCAAAAATAGCAGAAAATATTGATTTAACCAAGACTGAGGAGACTTCCTTCCTTTTAATAATCTTCCCAAAGTATAAAGAGTAGAAAAAATGCATTTGAGAAGCAGTGATCTAAAGCAGATAGATCAGAAAAAAGAATGAGACTTTTGTCTTGTCTTTCAGTCTCCACCATGTTCTATTCTCTACTGCCATAAATATACATGTGTGCAAGTGTGTATACTACAGGTAGTCCTCGATTTACAATCACAATTGAGCCCTATTGCTAAGCAAGGCAGTTGTAAAGTGAGTTTTGCCCCATTTTATCACCTTTCTTGCCATGTGATTCACTTAATGATTGTGGTGATTCGCTTAATGACCATGGTAAAATTGGTTGTAAAATTCCAGCCCCAGTTGTGATTGTAAGTTGAGGATTGCCTGTATTTAGTACCTGAGTGTATATGCATATGCAAGAATGCTTTGAAGTACATAAAAGATATGATTCCTAAGACTTGGCCCAGCATTATATGGAGCTGTTTTCTCATAATAGCTGTTAAAAAAAACCAGGGACCATAATCACTTAGTACAGGACTTGGAGCAGGTGTAATATGCTCTTTTCAGCAATGTCTGCCAACAAGTAGATTGTATTCTCATCCAACTGAAGCTTTCAGGTGGTCTTCAAAAACAGCCTCATGTAAACAGCACTGCAGAATTCAAAGGGGTGCTGATAAAAGCACGGGCCACTGTGGTGAGATCCTCACCTTTCAGTTACAACTGATTCACCAGCTAAAGTTGGCCAAAGACCCTAATTTCTGCTACCCTATCCAGACATAGCCACAAGTGCAGGAGAACCTCTAAGTCAGGAATCTTCAAACTTGGCCCTTTTATGACTTGTGGACTTCAACTTCCAGAATTCTTCAGCCAGCATGCCTGGCTGAGGAATTCTGGGAATTGAAGTCCACAAGTCATAAAAGGGCCGAGTTTGAAGACCTCTGCTCTAAATCATAAGTCTGCTCAATTGGTGGAAATGCCACCACATTAAGAGACAGACAACCCAACAGATGAAAAATAATCTTGATGGATAACTATCAAACTTATTTTACATCTTTAGATACTGAGTCAAAATAATAATGTCTCCTGAATGGCTTTGGATAATAATGTATAACTGGGAATCATCACTAGGCCTATGGACATCCCTCAGCAGCTTTATGTAAATATTTTAAAAAGGGTAGGATTAATCCTATGACACCCCACAAGATAAACCCTTTGGCCAATTCCTCCCTACCATCATGTGAGCAGCCTACTTAGAAAAGAGTGGAACCATTACAAAACACTGCTCCCAATCACTAATTGTTTAATTTGGTCCAGAACAATACCATGGTTATAGATATTGAAGGCCAGAAACTTCTTAAATGACCATAAGGGGCACAGTTTCTTCATTTAGATTCTGACAAAAGTCATCAGCAAAAGTGAGTAGTGCCATCTCTGTCCCCTACTGAGATCTGAATCCTGGCTGAAAAGGTTCCAGTTAATCTATTTTTTCTTGATGTCCTATAATTGTGCACTAACCACAATCTCAATAATCTTCCTCCCAAAGAGTAAGTTAGTTTCAGAGCAATAATTGTGAAGTAAATTTCATGCAGGACCTTTTCAAGAAGCTGAGTACCACAGTCAGTTTCAAGGCTATTGGCATCATTGCTTCCTAAAGTATAGGATATCAATATCAAAGTATTCAATATCCAATATACAGTTCATTTGGACTCCCTAAGGAGTCAGGAGGAGCAAGGTTCAAACCTAAGTTTCCTGGAGACAGCTGAGAAAGCATCTTATTTACTTCATCCAAGTCCATAAGCCAGAAGGAGTTCCAGATAATGTAACAAAGTGTAGTTTCAATTGAGTGCATCCATGAGGGGGTCAAAGCTTCAGCAAACCTGTGCTGGAATATGGAAACAACTTTGAGGAAGGAATTCAAGAACAATAGGGTAATTGACAGCTCAGTCTTGAGAAAGGAGAACATGTGAGAAAGGGGCCAAAACATTCCTGCTGTGATTTTGTTTGGTACAAACAAGAGGGGACAAAGGGATACCATGCAGGTTTTCAAGACTGTTATTACAGTATACACTATAACAATAGAGTAGAGTGACAGAGTCTTTGCCATTCCTGAATCTAGCTTATCTCAAAGGGCAGGCAGAATCTGAACAACTTTATTGGCAAAATACGATACTAACTAGTCACAGTAGCCAAGCAGGAGGTTTACTGGAATAAACAATTTTAATAAAGTAAGCTGACCTCTGTTCTCATTGCAATGAAGTAGACCGAGATGCTGCTGTTGAATTTTCATGGTTAGTTACAGCCTCATAAGTTGAAGGTTTTTCAGTGGGGCAAATTGATCTGCATAACTGCATCCTCCCACTGAAATGAAGCCAATTAATTCAGTTTTGGTCACCACAATACAAAAAAGATATTGAGACCTTAGAAAAAGTGCAGAAGAGAGCAACAAAGATGATTAGGGGAGTGTAAACTAAAATATATGAAGAATAGTTACAGGTATTGGGGATATCTAGTCTAAAAAAGAGAAAGACTATGGGTAACATGATAGCAGACTTTCAATATTGGAGGGGCTGTCACAGAGAAGATGGGGTCGACCTATTTGTCAAAGCATCTAAAGGCAGGACAAGAAGTAACAAGTGGAAATTCATTAAAGGGGGATCTTACCTAGAACTAAGGAGAAAAATTCTGACAGTGAGAACAATTAATCAGTGTAATGGGTTGCCTCCAGAAGTTGTAGGTGCTCCATCACTGAAGGTTCTCTGAAAGAGATTGGACAGCCATTTGTCTGGAATAATATAGGGTCTCTTGCTTGAGCTGGGAGTTGGACTATATGACCTCCAAGGTCCCTTCCATCTCTGTTATTCTTTTATCTTCTTGGAGGTGGATGTTTGCCATAAACCTCAATTGATACAGTTTTTCTCTACAATTTCTTTTTATGTTGAGTTTTGAAAACTTTGCAAGAGCTGTTAGACCAAGGATTTGTGCTAGAGATCTTAAAAAAATATAGGTTTTGGATTTCCAGTCATTTCTATGATGGTGTCATTAACAGCCCTACTTCTGTCTCTTATTTCTATCCATATGACTACCTGAAAAAAGAATTTATTATTCCTTTGTATTGTTTCGGTTCAACACCATCTCCTCTGCAGTGTCGCTGGACAATATTTTGAGCTGTATCTGTGTATCTTTGAAATGATGCTTTATCAACTTTTATTAAACCCTATTGCTGATCTTCTTGAAAACCTATGATGCCAGTCCTTTTTTTGTCTATTTTTTAAAACTCCTTCCAATACTTTACAGTGGCTTTCATTTATGTCAGTGCTCAATGTTTTCTCAGACATGCGTTTCATTGCACATTAGTATCACACGTGGAAATTGGCTTCCCATTCTCTGCAGTAGGTGCAAATATAAATGTTGAATGTGTCTGATGTTATTTGTGAACTAATATCAAAATTACTGTTATGTGTAGTACCTGTCACTTCACAGTCAGAAATCACATTATCTTTCTGCACTGGTATTGGCATACTGACATTGGTGAATGTGGCTGCTTTGCCATCTCTCTTTCTCTCTTTTCTTTCCCCCTGTTATTGCTAATGGAAAAAAAAAACATAACAGAGCTGTTTTGCTCCTTTCTTGAAAGTAAAGTAGATCATTTTGAAGAATTTTTTTAAACTATAGGGGAAAAAAACCCCTTATCTAATTGGTCAATGGAGACCTTTACCCAAAGACTATCAAACAATGTAAGTTCCTGCAGGAATCTAAAGTTATGTAGACTGCAGAATTTATTCTCTTTTTTGAAGGAGAAAGTAGATCATCTTAAACTTGTGCTTCCCTCTCTAAAACAGAAATTTCAGATCCAGCTAAGCGCAAATGACTGTTCAAAATTGACCAAATTTATAAGCAGGAAAATTGAGTGGACAATTTTTTCCCCTGAATTTCTCCAGGGGAAGGAGAAATTCTTCAGGTTCTTCAAGAAGAAAATTTATCTTTAATGGTAATAGTACTTTAAAAAAAGTACCATGGTAGGCATTCTCTTCTGATGTATTTCCTTGGGATTGAATGCAAGTATGGGAAGCCAAGAAGGTTTTACGTCAGTGGAAAGATAATGGTACTGTGAAAGAAAGGCTATTCATACAACATCCTTGCCCACTTTGTAAAAAATCACTATGTAAAAGCTCCTTTAAAATGTATTCATTAAATTTGGGCACCAAAGAATCTTACAACTTCTACAACCATTGATTTAAAGCAATAAAAAAACAGAAAACCACATTAAATGAAAAAGTACTCAGTAAACCCAGAAACCAATAGAAACAAACAAATAGTAGGAACAGGAAGGAGTATTGTATATGTTTGCCACCTTGAGTTACACCAGACAACAAAGATTTTGCTTCCTGAACACTTCTGCATCTATTTTACAGTTTTTTGACTGTTAATCATAAAAATTATCTGTAATTTAATCTATCACATACCATTTTATAAAATTTTTCTGATTATATACAGTGGCAATGTACATCCTTCAATGCCCATTGGCTATGCTGCACACATGAAAGAAACATATGAAAACATGGAATTGTTGAAGCACATCGAGTACACCAAGTACAGCTAGAATTTCTACGGAGATCTTAAAATAGTGGCTCTGCTGCTTGGAATGCAGCTCAAGAATAACAAGTACTGTTGTTATACATGCAAATGGGACAGCCGCACAAGAGAGTCACATTACATTAAAAAGAAATGGCCAGTCCAAAAGAATTTGGCTCCAGGACATGAAAACGTGGCACACAAACCACTTGCTGGTCCAAGAAAGATATTTTTGTCTCCATTTCACATAAAACTCAGACTGATGAAATTTTTTTTGAAAGTTACAGACAAGGAAGGCAAAAGTTTTCATTATTTGAGATAGATGTTTCCAAGAATAATTGAGGGGGGAAAAAATCAAGGAGGGTATTCAGAGAAACAAACTACATTTAGCTGGTTGACAAAACCACAAAGTGCAACATGTCACTGAAGATTCGTTATCTGCATTTATTCTTGAACCTCTGAAAATCTAGATGCAATCCGTGACAAACAAGATGAAAGGTTTCACCAGAATATTGCCACAATGGAAAAAACAGGGCAATTGGAATCCAGCGATGCTGGCTGACTATTATTGGACACTGCAGTGAGTACAAATAAAAATCAGCAGCAAAACACTTTTTAGCCCTGTGGAACTCATGCAGCGTGTCAGAAACCTCATGCAATTAAAAACATTGTCATTAAAAATTAATTTCATATTTCTCAAGATTCCTGTGTGATACAGTCATTTTGACATTATATTTGTGTTCGGTTTGAAGGGCCTATCATAATCGCTGAAAGTTTTTCAGGAAGCAAAACTTTTGGAGAAAAAAATTACTATCCAATGTTATTTATAAAAATAATAAAATGCAGGATATGAAATAAATATATAAATAAAAATAAACAAATACAGTTCAGTCTCAGGCATCCTAGGTACCCATGAATGCTGTATTAGATTTAGTTCTCCAAAGCTACAGATGACAGATCAGTTTTAACTGCTTTCCAGAAAGACCTCGAAGCTGACATTAATCTAATATCCATAAGGTAAGGGTGGGGTTCACAACATTGTCTCTGCTTCCCCCCAGTTTGATCTTGTACATGCTGCAGATAGATAACATACAGTAAGTGGTGGGATTCAAATATGTGAACCACCGGTTCTCTGTGTGGATGCCGCTTCCGGAAGTCCATTCTGGGCCTGGGCCACAAAAAATTAGCTACCAGTTCTGCCGAAGTGATGCAAACTGGCTGAATCCCACCACTGCATACAATATCTTCTGGGATGAGCACAGCAGACAGGATAGTTGTACCAGAGAAGGTTGCCCTATAGAAACCTAGAAGCCAAGCTATGAAGCAATTTAAATGAAGAACACAATACTTTGAATTTACCAGAAACATATTATAGCCAACACAATGCCCACAGCATGGGTTTAATGTGGCTGATGCATCTGTCTTCTGCTAGCACAGTGCTGTAATCTATCCTGTTAGTGATAAGAGTATGATTGTAAAGAAATGTGGAGATAACCTCGATAAAGGAATAGATGAGCCTTTAGAGGGAGAAAAAACAATGAATACATTCCTGAGAAAATAGAAGGGAACTCAAAATAATCACTCTTTAATTCTGTTTGCTAGTAGAGAAGGCAGAGAGAGCCTCTGGCAGGCTTTCAAGATTCTGTTGCATTCCTCACAATAAAATAGCAGTTTTTTAATTCCTGTTTGCTACCTTAAAAGGGCTGACAATGAGTTACTCTCTTCCAATCTTCTTGCTCCAAGTAAGGCTGCAACTGGCACAATATTGACAGATGTAAAGCCTTCATCCTGGTTCATCCAAGCCGGGGATAAATAAGCAACATGGCGACTGCTTTGGGAAGAAGGTTACAGTTTATTGAAGAGGCAGAAAGATGGTTCTTGCAAGAAAGAGCAGAGGGAAGAAGGGCTGAGCACATGGGTAGTAGGATTTTATACCCTCTCTAGCCCTCTTTGGAATAGTTTCCTGTTCCTGTGGCATGAACCTTGAGGATATCTCTGAGTGATTTTCTAGGCCTTGATATCTGTGGTTTAATCCTATTATCATATCCTGCTTCCCTGGTGATGGGGCTAATGACTCCTGGAGTTTGGGTGGGGTATGCAGATTTTAAGTCTCTTTGTCTTGACAAACTTTCTGATGGTTTTACATTTGCATTTGCATAGGGCTGGCTCCTGCTTGGGACAGAGACTTGGGGGCAAAGTTGGTTTCTGCTTTTTAAAATACTTTTGAGGAAATATGTTTTTCTGCCCTTTTAATATTTCCTTCTCTGGGGCTCTGATTTCCCACAGTATCCAAGACTCAAAAGTTTCCCCTGGCCACAGTTGTCCCTTGCCCATTAAGCCATAGCTCTGAGTCATGGAGGGCATCTTGCTCCTTTGGGGATTGGGGGTGGATGGGGACTACCACTCCACTCAAAGCCATAACAAGATCAGACAGAGAAGTGGATGGTCTTTGTATGAACAGCTTCTCTGTCTTTATGGGGATTCAATTTCAGCTCAGGGCCACAATTCATGAGTTTCACAGCATTGCCACCCTAGGATGGTGATGTATGTCATTGAGAAAAGACTCGTCATATGCTCCATTTTAATATAATATATATTGTTGTTCTTTCTAGCATTGTATGGAATAGTAAAATTGTTCCACAAATGTTATTTCAACTTTCTTCATCTTCTGTTCCTCTGGTATGTATCAAAAACTGCAACAGCCAATCCAATTGTTATAGGATGGACTATTCCGAAGAGTGACATTGGTTTTGTAGATGAATAATTTAGGTGTCAGCCTGTGAGAATAGTAAGCTGCTAAATGACTGTATCCTTAAGTTTGCCCTTTTTTGCATTGCTTTTCAGTATGGTGACTCTACTGAAGCTGAACCACATTGAATTTTCCATTTCCATTTCTTTTTGTGTGTGTGTGTCTAGATCACATGTAGCAGACGGCATTAGTCTGCAGTTCAACGTCTGAAAATACAACCCAGCAAGCAAATACTCAGAATTTTCTTTCTACTATAATCATCTTTTTAAAGTGCACGACTTGAGATAGTTAAGAGAACCTAATTTTATTTTATGACATGTATGAGCAAATGCGACTTTCCATATTGTACCACCGGAGCATGACATTGTACCATATGTTAATCACATTTATCTGCTTCAGTAAACACAAATTCCAATATCCACATTGCCTATAGGAGTGAGGTGCATCTCTAACCCATCAGTGTTGTCTTTGTAAAAAGAAAATGAACTTTCCACCTCTTCCAGATACTGCCTTTTGTTTTCTTTTTTTAGACTTCTGCATTGCAATAATAATGTGGCAAACTATTCTGAGGCCACCACCCATGGGGAACTTTAATTTTTTTTTTCACGGAAAAAGAATCTGTTTGGCTAATATTGAATCTGAAGTCTAAATTGTTCAGCTGCAGAGCATAAATCAAGCACTGTGGATGAACCCTGTTCAGATGCAATCTATTTTACACTGCTTCATCCTCTGTAAAAATCAACAGAAATTGTAATAGGAACTGGGTGGAGGGGAGCAAACAGAAGAAATCTTTATGCCTTGTTTGTGCATTTAAAGGGGAGGAAGATCAACACACAATTAGAGGAAAGAGAAAGAGAGATTATAAGCAAATGTAGGATTTAGAAAATCAGCCTGATGCTCAGAAGGAAACCTGCTAAACATGCTTCCATTCTGATTAAAAAATGTGGAGGGTAGAAAATCATGACTTATTGTGAGTGGTAAGATGTGGTGTGCCAGGCACGCTGGCTGAGGAATTCTGGGAGTTGAAGTCTACAAGTCATAAAAGGGCTAAGTTTGAAGACCCCTGTTTTATAGCTTTCCCTTCAGAGAATTCCCAGTGGTTGCTGCTCCCAGAAGGCCTAGTTCCCAGCCTCCTCCCCTCATGTAATGTTCTTACATTATATATCTCCCATGATATCCTACAACTAACCCTGTTTCTCGAATTTCAGCTCTTTAACAGCACTTATCCAGCTGCACAGATCTGATAAGCAGTAGAGGGCAGCCAATGGACATTGTTTTTCTGGCCATTAATGGCTGAAAGGTTGAAAAGTCAAACAATTGCGCCATAAAAGAATTAAGAAAAGTTCATTCATGAGTGAAAAAAATGGCAGTGCCTGGAATAACCAGAGTGTGGGGCATGCCGACTGGAAGAGGCTTTTCACATGTGGCAAAGGGTCAAATTTTGACTGAGGGTCAGGGCCCTTAGAATGTGTGTTATAGCTGTATGGTATCAAACACCCAGTCCTCGTGCACAGGGTATGTACTGTATACACTGTTATGAACTACACCTCATTTCATGAAGGGCAGGAAGTGATTAAAGTGGTCTAGGATTTAATTGGGATGAGGTGAGAGGAAGGCAGTGTGACTATGCAGAGGCAGGCTACCTATCAATTTAACAACATTTATAAATCAATACATCTCATCAACTTAACAATTGTAAACCATTGAAAGTCCACTGTGTTTCTTGAGACTTTCTGAGATACCCTGAGATCTTTTGATATATACGTCTCAACAGTCTCTCACTTAACTGTGCTACTAAAGATACTCTTTTCCAAAATAGCTATTTTGAAATGCATAAGGAGTATTCTGAACATTTTGGTATTACTTTGTCCTTGTTTTGAGTCTTGATGTCAAATTAGGATCTATTAATTCTGGCCTCTTTGTCCTATGTAGAATCCAAGAATAAGAGATGATGATGAGAGATGATGGCATATACCGCATTAGAAGCAAAAAGATGAATGCAGAATATGTATGTACATAATTAAAAAGTATCTGTTGTGGAAACATTATTTTGTGAACCAACTGGATTGTCAGTTTGACCATTGTTATCCATTTCAGGAAAATAGCCTGAAAATTTTGCCACTTATGATCCAATCTGTTATGAAAATAAAAGCTTTCTATGTGAAATTGTGAAATTCTGATAGTTCATTGATTTATTGGTCAGGCTTAACTTTAATATAAATTTTACAGGGAATTTCTTTTAAATTCAGGGGACAATTTTAAATTCAAGGAATGATTTAGACATATTTTCAGCCTGAAATACTGTTTTCTCTGTTACTAAACCCCCCCCAACCAAACAAATAAACATTTTTTCTTGCCTTTCTCTTCAGGGGAAAATACATAAAGAAAACCTTTCTCAAATTTAAAATATTATTTTCTTTAGGAGTTAAGCCATGTATTTCATGGCTGTACTGAAAATTTGGCCAATAGTTTGGATCCATCTCTTTTGAGAATTAAATGACCTTATGGATGACTATTAGATTTAGTTTTTAGGATCTAGAAACACACTCTAATCCAGATCTTTTTATGCATTATTTAGTTCTACAATCAAAGGAAAATGTGATATAAATATTTCCTAATCATTGTACACCATAGTTATGAATTATTATTGGAATGTCTTTAATTAATGAAGATTGTTTTATTTTCAATAGCTATTTTTTCATATAAATAATAAGTTGCTTCTCTTTATTTAGGAGGTCAGCTCTAAGTTTTTATTCAGTGTTACCTTGACAACTTCCTCATAAATTAACCATGTCCACTTTGTGAAAAAGAAAAGTTATTGATTAAAAATAATCTATGGAACCTACAATTTCTTATTAAAAGGTGAGCTAAACTTACTGTCATTTTTAAAATGAAAATGTATAAAAGCCACAACACATTTTTTTTTAAATAAGCTTTTGGAAATGAAAAGGAGTCCCAAGTGGTGTCAATATTGTGGAGATAAAGAACAAATTGGTGCCAAAAATTTGTTTTAAATAAAAGCCTGTTGTAAATTTGCTTTGATTAAAGAATCAAGTGTATATAAGTGTGTGAATTAATTCATATTTTTACGTGGATCTGATAAATATTGGAAGCTCATTTTCTACCCACTTGAAAAATAAAATAAATGGAGACTTCCGGTGGCAGGCGACCTCGCTGGACGCAGCTGTTTGCTGCTCCCGCCTGTTTCAGCGTAAAAGCCGTTTTGACAGCCTGCATCAGCTGTCAAATGGCTTGATACCTTTCCCCTGGGCATAGGGGGATAGGTGAGCTGCCCGAGGTAGGAGTTGAGTTCCCGAGTCGTCCCTTGTGGACGATGTAGGTGAGAACTCCTCCGGAGCCCCGGGCTTCTCCGCGATCCAGGACGCCTTCGCCATAGCGAAGCTAGAAGCCGCCGCCACCGCTGCAACTTAAAGTGAACTGTGAGTTTTCCTTGTAAGCAGACGAACCGACCCTGGAAGTTTGCTTTTTATCTTTGGACTATACTCTAACTTGGATAATACACTCTTCCCTCTACTTGAGGTGGATTGAGGGAAAGTGAACTTAAAATGGCGATGGCTTGATACTTTTCAGCAAGAAGTGAAAGTGATTTCCGGTCTGGAACTCTTGCTACTTTTAACTGGTGTATTATCTGCTTTGGCTGAATTGCTTATAAGACTTTTTAACAAATTGAACTCTACTGCAAATATGGCTTCGAGAAAAATTGTGCCTTCAACTTTAAAATCTACTATATCCCCGATGTCTCAGACACCTCAGCCAACTTCAAAAACTTCCCACCCGTCACACCCTCCATCTTCTTCGTCCCCACCGCCCTCCGGCAGAGAGCTGCAGGATTTGATGTCCGCAACTATTAAACAAATGACTGAGATGTTTCAAGAGATGGATGTTAAAATGCAAAATAGATTTGATCAATTATCGCAGCAACAATTGGATTTATCACAACAACAGCAAGACCTAGCACAGAAGCAGGAGGATTTTTGTGCGAATGTGGCAACTGCTTTTAAAGGTTTGGCTGACTATGTGGACGCAGTAGCAGAAAGGATGGAGGAGAATGAGCAAAAAGCAGAAGTAAGTGACCATAGACTTGAGCTTGTAGAGGAGAGTCTGGAAAATGTCAAGAGTGATGTGCTGATTGCTCAATTCCGTGATATGGAGTTTGCAATTCGGATTCGTGGATTGGCTGAGGATCCAAAGGAGAATTTAAGACAAGTAATTGCAGATGCACTTGGGGATGCCTTGTC
>NW_015386305.1:122109-139341 GCF_001527695.2 Protobothrops mucrosquamatus
CTTTTTTTCATATGTGGTGGACTTGCAAGGTTATTAAGGCTTTTTGGATAAAATTGTGGTGGAATTTACAGCAAATCTTTAAAAGAAGAATTACTTTTTTGCCTCAGTTGTTTCTCCTAGGTATCACACAAAACTTGGATGTAAAAGAAACGAATTTGATCTTGTATTGTTTAACTGCTGCCCATTTGTTGATAGCTCAAAATTGGAAGAGTAAAGTTCTACCTACAATGGAGGACTGGAGATTGAAGGTTTCGTATTTTGCTGAAATGGCAAAGATTTCGGCTTATTTGAAGAATCACTCAAACGAACAATTTTTATTAATATGGAGAAGATGGATTGCTTATATTCAAAAAAAGCATAGAATGGTGGAATATAATTTAGATTTTTAGCTAACTTGTTCTTTTTTATATATATATATTTCACCTACTTATGTAGAATGATATTTTGTGGAGTTAGGGATATTAATATTAGTTTACTTTTATTTGAATAGTATCCTGGGATTAGGTTTGGGAAGTCCGGGGTGGGGGGTGGGGGTGGGGCTTTTTTATAACATTGTGATATACTTGTGATGTTTTTTTTTATGATGAAAATAATAAAAAATTTATACTTGAAAAGAAAAATAAAATAAATGGATTCTTCTCAAATACATAAATTAAGAATGTTTTAAAAATCACTTGGTTAGCCATAAGAAGAGTCTTGCTATGACTTGTATCACTCTTGGTGCTTTGACAACTGCTTTCTTCATTTCCAACATTGACCATGCTGGCTTTATGTGCAACCTAGAGAGAGCTAGGAGCAATAGAGAAGGGGTTGCCAAATGCTGCTGGTTGTATTAAATTATCAGCTGATGCTTTAGAATGAGTTAAGGAGATGGGAAGAGTGGGGGACGGAGATGACTTGGGAACCAACACTGAAATAGTAACTAGAAATGGGAGATGTGGACTCATTGAATCTGGTTAGCCTCCCTTCCTTTCAGTCTGACCAAGATAACCAAATCAACAGCCAAGGCAGGTCCTCCAGCTTAAAGATTCTTCATTTTAATTCCAGGACACTGCAGGCAAAAGTGCCATTTGAAATTTGTAAAAAAGTTATATATTAAAGTAAGAAAATTAAAATTAAGCTAAATTCCCTTCCTGAGCTACCCTGGATAATCTCTGATATGCCAAATGGTTACATCACCATCGTCATCATCATCATCATCATCATCATCATCATCATCATCATCATCATCATCATCATCATCATCATTATTATTATTATTATTATTATTATTATTATTATTATTATTATTATTATTATCTTTTATTCATTAAACACGAACCTCAGTCAACTGAACATTCAAATTGGCTGGTGCTGATGGTTGACACGGGTTGCTACCAGCATCCTAGGTGTCAACCAGGTACCTCCTTAAAATATAAGATGTTCTGAGTAGCGCAGTTTTTTGTAACATTGCTGGAGTTATTGCAGGCAGCTGCAGTTTCTTGATGTATTTTGTAAAGTTTTTGGACATAGTTCCCAGTGGCCCGATGACAATGGGTACCACTGTTACACGTTTCATACATAATCGCGCAGTTTCGATGGCCAGGTCGCAATATTTTGTAATTTTTTCCAGTTCTTTTTCTTCGACTCTGGCATCTCCTGGTACAGCGATATCAATCAGCTGTATGCTTCGGTTCTCTACAACTGCGATATCCGGCGTATTGTGTTCCAAATGGCGATCTGTCTGTATTCGAAAGTCCCACAAGATCTTCACCCTCTCATTCTCAACAACTTTTTCCACCCTATGTTCCCATGATTTTTCAGATACAGGCAAGTCATATTTTTTACATAATGCCCAGTGGATTAATTTAGCAACTTGGTCATGTCTAGATTTGTAATCAGTTTGCACGATTTTGCAGCACTCACAAATTAGGTGTGAAACAGTTTCAACTTTGTCATTGCAAAGTCAGCAATTTGGATTGTCAGTGGATCTTCGCTTTCATGGCATTAGTTTGTAGTGCTTGTTCTTGAGCAGCCAGTATTAAGCCTTCTGTTCCTTTCTTGATGGTTCCCATCTTAAGCCATGCCCATGTCAAGTTGTTATCACATTTTCCTTCAATGCTTTTCAAATGCTGTCCATGCAAAGCTTTGGTTTTCCATCTATTTAATCTGTCATCCAGCCGTTTTTCCTTATATTCTGCCTTTGTTTCTGTTATTTTTATAGTGCTCTCTGTTTTCACAGCCTGCAGCAGTTTTTCTGTACTTTGATTCACATAGTCATTCAAACTTCATTTTTCTTCTTCTACAGTTTGGTGGATTTATTATTATTATTATTATTATTATTATTATTATTATTATTATTATTATTATTATTATTATTATTATTATTATTATTATTATTATTATTATTATTATTATTATTATTATTAACTTCAATACCCACACTGAATTCACCCAGTCAAACATGATTCAGTATTTCATGTCCATAGACCTGTCCTAGTTGATGGGTCTGGCTTCATGCATGTAGTAAGGCATATGATAGAATTGCCATTCTGTACTGCCTGTGATCTGAAAGTGAAGGAGTTACAGTAGTTGTAATTCTGTTATCATCATCAGTTCATCCCTGGTGGCTGCTGTAAATCTCTGCAGAAGTGGAGGACTAAATAAAACAATCTGAGCTAGATATCTAGCCTACCAGTTGTCTACTGGACACAGGCTAAGTGTGATATTGACTTTAAACATTTGTTTTGTTAAGATTTGATTATCCAAGCAAGGACTCTTCCTCCATGAAGCTGCCCAGTTCTTTAGACCAGCAGAAGAAAACTGTTTGAGGAGAGTGATAGTTCTGCTACATGAGGTAAAATCTTGCTTGTATGGCACCTAGTGCATTTGGCCATTACTTTCCAAGTATTTTACCAAGCTTTTTGGTTAGTTGTGCTGATTTTTTAAAATATTTTGATGAGTTTAACTTTCATTTTTCTTGTTTTTAATTCCTGTTTTATTTTTACAATTTTTATTTTTTAAGTGCTATAAGTTACCTTGTATGTCAGAAAGATGGGATTCACATACAATAAATTAATGAAAGATTAAGAAATTTGCATGCAAAAATCTCTACATTAGACAAGGCTCTGAATGAAAAAAACAATGATTTTTTTTTAAAAAGCATATGGTTTTAAAAAATTAATGGGTTGGAATAATATGTGAAAACCTCCAGCCCTGACATAGACTGAATTAAACAAATAGGCACATTTCTGCTCAGTATAATAACTTTACTCAGTCATTTAACTTGACACAGAGCAGTCTAGCCAGTTAGAATCTTGTCATTTTACCCACTATCTCCCAAGATTATCATTTGAATGGTACAAAATAGTTTTTCTCCGTGGAAATTAATTTTATCACTCTGTAATATAAGTTCTGGTTTTAGCTGCGTTCTTCTCTCCAATGCAATAAAGCGAGAAGCAATGTAAATCATTTAGTGGCAAAGGGACATAGTGAGAGAGAAGGACAAACCTAATGTGCAGGATGGGCTAGGATGGCATAAAATGGGTCTCATGCTGATAGATTGAATGTAGTAAAAGAGGAGAACCCGAAGTCATTGTAAGAGTGATAGTATCTGTGAAGAGGGGAAATGATTGGAAACTAGTTGATCAGAGAACAAAACAAAAATCTAGTAGTCTCCAGCAGTAGAAAAGGGAGAATGTTTTATTTGCAAAGACAGATCAATTTGCTAAATTTTAAAATGGAAAAGAAAGCACAGGAAGCCACAATGCCATGAAATAATTCCCTAACACATGTCTGTGTAGCTTTTACATGTATCTCTTTCCAAGCTTCATGCTCTGCCTGGTCATCCCAGTTTGACTTGGTCAGACATATAATATGGAAGTTTAGTATGTCCCTTCATTTTTATCCCATTAGCAAGCAGCAGCAGCAGGCAGCTGTTATAATGATCACCATTATAATTCTCTTGACTACCTTGTAGTTCTGGGGCATTTCTTTTGGGCATAGACAACTGCCCATGATAATCAGAAGGATGCTACAACCCTTGTCATCCTTCTATGCAGGATAAATAAATAAATAAGTAAACAAACAAACAAATAAATAAATATTGTCTTACTTGTACAAGTTTGGTTCTTTATGAATATACGTATTCAAGAGAAAAATATTTGCATTCATTTTCACCTGTATTTTCATGGATAGTTTTGTAAAAGGGTGCACACTGTATAGGTACTGTATAGTTTTCCTGTAGACAGTTTTATGTCTGTCAGGGTGCTCCTATTTAGTATGGCTGTTGTAGGCTTTCCTGCAAAAGTATGCATTTGTGAGTTCTAGAAGTATGAAATTCCCCCATGCAGTTACAAATGTACAGGTTTCAACACATCAAAGCAATCCAGGTTTTTCTATATATTTGGCAACTGCAAAATTGACAACTTCTTCTAAAAATGCTCATAAATGATTTCCCACCACCCCTTAAGTAAGAATTTGTTACAGATTATCTACCAACAGAGTGATGCCAAAAAGTCCAATATTGAATCTGAAGACAGGAATTCTTTGCATGCACACAACCAGTCAGAAGACCAAGAAAGGAAGTTTTTAAGAAGAGACTGGACAGCCATTTATCCGAAATGGTGTAGGGTTTCCTGCCTGACCAGGGGGTTGGACTCGATGACCTCCAAGGTCCCTTCCAACTTTATTATTATTATTATTATTATTATTATTATTATTATTATTATTATTATTATTATTATTATTATTATTATTATTATTATTATTATTATTGTTGTTGTTGTTGTTGTTGTTGTTGTTGTTGTTGTTATTAAAAGACACAACCATTTTAATTCATGGACAATAAATCAGAAGGGCACCTATTGAAGTCTTCCTCAAAATGTTTTATGCACTCTTACAATCTTTTTTATTTAAGCTAATTTCTTGTACTGTAGGACGAGATTTTCAGTTATTAAAAAAATCTGTAGTTACAACAGATGTGCTAGTAAACATTCTTCTTATTTCAAGGCATAGGAATGACAAGAACAGTTTCATAGTAAAAATTACACTTTATCCATTAGATCTTTACAAAAATTCAGATGGGTGCTTCACTTTAATAAAACTTTGTGTGAAGTACCACTCTGAAGCTGCTTTGCCAAGCAACACATTGACCCTGGTTTTAGTTGCCAGAAGAGATGCAGGGCAATACAACTCCTGTAGTAGATGAGGAGAATATCTGGTCTCCTTGGCTAACACAGGCCTATTATCCATTGGCTGACTCTTTTCAGAATAGAAGAGGCAGATGGACATCATAGTAGATAAAATGCAGAAACTAATTATGCTAAGAACAAGTACACAAATTATTGTGAGGTTTGAATGCCATTGGCTCAAAGTATGCTAAAACTAATGCAATGAGGCAGAAGCGATAGAGATTCCCAAGCAACTACACATGTCCACATGAAGGACAATGATGGATGATGATGTGCTTTTATAAAACAATAAAAGCATCTATTATAACGAATCAGGGCAGTTGATCAATTTGGCTATTCTTATGGATGGCATTTTTATTTGCATTCATTATTGACACCTACTAGCAGGTGGACATGTGGCAGCTATAGGAATGCATTCTGACGACAGTATAGCAAGAGAGACAGGCATCAGAACAGCTGAAGTAACATTCTACATGAATCAAATGAGGCAGTTTATGCTGCTTATTAACTGCAATGAATCCACTGAGTTGGGTGGTCAATATATTTGAAATAAATAATAATATAGGAAGCACTCGATAGCTAGATAAAAATGCCAGATCCAGTCTAAACATCTGGCCGATTGTGCTATAAACCATAATAATAACAATAATTCCTAGTGAAGGACTATCTTGAGGTGGTTGTAAGGTTTATGTGCACTGAGGAAGATGAGGGCTATGCCAGAGGTTCAACCATATTGGACAGAGCTCATCAAAGGAGCCAGATGAAGAATACCTTTCCATTAACAATATGGTGAGATATAATTTACAGAAACCCATAACAGATCAGTCACCACCTGAGTCAATGAGAACCACACTAAGTGTTGGCGTTCCTGGACATTTGGTGAAAAAATGGGCTATAGGAACTCAAGACTGCAGGATGAGCAACCAGGACTAGTAACTGCAGGACAACTGGGAAAATATGGTTTACCTGTTGCAAATATGGAAAGATTGAAAGCACAGAAGTAATGATCTGTTATTATAGTACCAATAGGAAAAGAAGTTTTGGGTGCAATCCCAACTTCTGGAGCACCACTTGAATACCATATTGACAAAATCACTATCAGTCAACTGCAGAAGGCAGTTTTCATTGAAACAGCTTATATCCTATGATAATACCTTTAACACCATGAAACATCAGATTCTAACTATCCCAGTTCTTAGGAAGGACTTGATAGATGGATAAAAATGTCACATCCATCCTAAACATCTGGCTGACTGTGTGGCCAACCATAATGCTTTATGCTACTCCAGTAATTGTTGATGAGTAGATATTTTTTCCCCATAGTCAGGACTCGAGTTGTGACTATGAGGCCTGGTTTCTTTTCTTCTAGATCAGAGTTGGCTTCTACCAATCCTAGAGACTAGGATTCAGCTTCCTGTATGCCTATATTCTTGGGCTGAAACTTGCATTGGTAATAAGAATAGAATCTAAACAGTGATGGATAAAGTGGAATACTTGTGGAATTTTCTCAAGGGTAACTGAAGATAGTGTTTCTGTGGACACCAGCTGTGATACCGTAAATAATTTAATAATTATTATTTTAGCACTAGTGGGCAATTGAAAATAACTTGAAAATAAGGTATGAAGAAGCTAAGAATGATGGTTTACTACTGACATATAAGAGATTAATAATAATACTAGAACAACTGTGAAAAAAGAAAGCAAAGATAGTACCAATAGTAATAGGCATCCTGGGTGCAATTCCCAAAACATCTGGAGTACCATTTGAATACCATTGGCATTGACAAATACACCATCAGTCATTTGAAAAAGGCAGCTTTACTCAGGACAGCTTACATCCTGTGACAATACCTTTAACACATCGAAATCTGCCTGTCCCAGGTCCTTGGGAAGGACTTGATCGGTGGATAAAAATGCCAAATCCGCTCTGAACACATGGATGACTGTGTGATGAATCAAAATAATAATGATAATGGAATCCTCCAAAGTCTGGAGAATATCCACATAAACAAGAATATCACCGAACTTTCTGCTCAAGTCTCTACTGAAAAGAAAAATTCTATAAAATAGTGGTGGTGGTGGTGGTGGGGTGTTAGCATCCACCCAATCATTGAATGGACTGATAACGTGCCTTGATACTCATGGCAACTCCAAACAGATAAAAACAATGAATTTTTCTCAAAGTGAGTTTATAATAGTGGCATCTTACATTTGCTATTTGAAATATCTGATGCTGGATAGTTAGACCTAGGCCAGTACACAAATACTTCTTAAGAGATTCTATGTCCTCAAAATAACATTTCATTGAATTACTCAATGTAAAAGAAGAAAAAGTCCCATTTTTAAATTGTAGCTGACTATTAGCAATGATAATCAGAAGTATAATTTTCTTCTCTTTTATTTAGAACATCCCTTGCTGCTGCAATGGAACAGCAACAAAAATTGCCAGACATTTTGTACCCTCTGTAGTATCGGTATTTAGTGGCATTTCAAGGTATACATGGTGCCAAATACATGGAGGTATTTTTGCAATGCAGCCTTCTTGTGGTCTTATGATAGTGGTGGAAAAAAAAGAGAAAAACATCTTCTCGGGAACATACAGTATATGTTCAAAACTAAACAGAACATTGCAATGTCAGATGAAACAAGTATATAACCTGCTAAAGTCTTGTTTTCTTACATGAAGGAACTTGATAGGAATCAAATGGAGAAAACAGAGAACATTGCCTGATTAAATAGTTTCTCTGCATGACGATAGTTGGAGTAAGTGCTTCATTTTGGCTTCTAACTCTTTCTTAGATGATGGAATTGTAATGATCTTTGATAATAGCCACTATAGGTGGAAGAAAGGGGTGGGCTGGGGCAAGGAATCAGCAGGCTTTCATTATCCAAGCGGTACTAAGCAACTGTACAAATGCATTGAAATTGAGAGAGACACTAGGAAGACTCAGCAGGGAAGATATGAGATTAAGTTTCCCATGTTTTTCCAGTGCCAGATCAGAGAAGGAACCCAATAACATATTATAGGATAGGGCAGCAAACTGAACAACACATATTAGATATGGATTAGATTTCACAAAATATTGTGTGAAAAACTGCCAGCAGAGTCAGTAAGTGAGGAATATACAATCCGACAAATGTATGTATATGCGCTATAAAGTTTTCTTAGAGGTCATTACATACAGCAAAGCAAGGTCAATGGGAAGCTGGAAATGATTTAGAGCAGGAAGACTTTAGTAAATAAAAGCTTACTAGATACTCATCCTTAACCGGGTCCACTATATTTGGACCTGGATAGAAGTAGGAAGAAGATCCTCAAATGATGCTTTGTAATAAAAAGACTATAACAAAATAGAGTAAGAGGCAGAAATAAAATAAAAAGTATTAAATGTTGTTTTCAGATTCTGGCCGCACATAAGGTATTTTTTTTTTAATATGGGGTTCTCAATGGGTCATTCATTTAATATATGAACCAAGATACCTGTCTCTCACCCTCTTATACGAACAACAATCGAATAGTATGTGAGCCAAGTCTTCTACTTCTGCCACTCCGCAAATGCGGATATGTTCATTATATGGTATAGAATGGAACCTCCCATATCTAATCATTGTATTGAGCTGTCCGAATCTCACTTGTGTAAATATATCCCTAAGATGTAGACGCACAAAATGATATAGCTACTCTTAGCAAGGCTGATCGCTTGAAATGGTTGAGTAAATATAAATGTACTTTTCAAACAGACAGCTATTTAAATTTACAATTGCTCTATAATGTATCCAAATCAGATTCACATATATTATACTATATTGTTTTGTAGAAATTGGGATGCAATGTCTCAGTGGTTAAGAAGCTGAGCTTGTCAGCTAGAAAGAGATCTGAGTACCATGTGATGGGGAGAGCTCTGTCCTTGCCCCAGCTCCTGCCCCCCTAGCAGTTTGAAAGCATGCAAATGCAAGTAGATTAATAGATACTATTTTGGTGGGAAGGTAACGGCATTCTGTGTGCCTCTGTGTGTAGTCATAATGGCTACACGGCCACTGAAATGTGTTTGGACAATGCTGGCTCCCTCAGCTAAGAAACGGAGATGAGCACTGCCCCCCTAGACTCGGACATGACTGGACAGGGGAAATTTTTACCTTTTTGTAGAAACAAAGGGTTATACGTAATGTTTAGGTTCTGACTGCACATGCAGTTTTGTACTCAGAAATGGCTAGATCTCAAAATCTTGTTCTTTATATCTATCAGATCAGAAGCTATGAAAAAAAAGAGAATCAGAATCAAGAAGAAAGGTAGCTAGCCATTCTGTAGGAATAAGGCCTACAGAATGCCTTATCCTTATCCTATTGCACCCATGAAGGAAGACCAAACAAACCAAAACAAGCTTGCCCAATTAGTCACCAATCACATTTACTGACATTGTTGAGATGCAGGTTCTTGACAACTCTTTTTTTTCCTGCAATCCCAGAAAAGCCACAAAATCAGGATACAAAGCGCATTGCAAAAGCCACTGGTGGATCATCAGAAACTGTGATAATCTCAATTTTATTTTCTGGATTAAAAACTATAAATTGCAGAGCCATGGCTTGTCCTTAGAAGTGGACCTCTTTGGCCTTTGTATTTGTCTTTGAAGGCAAGGCAGATTTAGAAAACAGCTGACACTGCAGTGTGAAAGAACATGATGGCTTTAAATTAAGAAGCTCATTATCCTCTTTTTTATTGAGGAAAGCAGTTGTGCTCAGTATGGATCTGGAGGAGAGCAGATAGTTTTAAAGAAGTTCCTCTTCCTATCTTTGCATTACAGTGGGAAGGTGAATTGAGGAACATGCTGAAAGAGGATAAGAGTTTATAGTATAACATGTTTAAGTTAGGTCAATTTCAATTTCCCATACAGAACTCACACAGAAGTTATTTTCCTACCAACTGTGAAAGTATGAATCAAAGAGATTTCATTCATGAATAAAGATAGTAATAAGTCAAAGCAAAGAGGAAACAATGCCTTGGATGGGATCAAACTTTAATGTTTCATTTAAGGAAGTAGAAAACAATCCAGAGAAGATTTGGACCGCCTAGGCAGAAGACAGTTTATTTTGGAAGGAAATTGAAAAAGAGCAGCAAATTTTAGGTTATTGACCATATTATGATTACAGGTTCACAGCTGCAGATGAGATTTGGAACTTAAGATATTTTCTGCATCATTCACCAAAATAATTTGTCTGGCTTTACTCCTATGCACTTTGATTTGAGTAAGTATTGGGCAACATTTACTATTCCATTTCAAACGGCAAAATATCTCTAAAGAGCTAAGTGCATAGGAGGCAGAACATTCATTAGTGGCTCTACCTTTTTCAGGCATTTTGTTTCCAAATGTACCTCGATGTTTCCTATTAGAAGCTGAAAGACGTGCACTTTTGATATAGGCATTTGGTTCTCCTTAATTACCCTTATGGAGTGCTTTGCTAAGAAATCTCAGCATTAGTGTCAAATGTCACTTTAGAAGAAACGTAACGGTATCACAGATGGAAGCATTTGCTGAAGTAGGGGGCATAGATTTCTGTCCCTAACCACAATCATGCCAAAATGATGAACCTTTGTGACACTGCATATGTGCAAGTGGCAGAGTTTGCACTGAAATATCATGACGTAACTTATCCCAACCCCTCCTCTAGCAGGTGCTTATGAATTTGAGCAAGAATATAGACAGAGATTGAACTCTATTGAACCAGAGAGGACTGATGGAAAAACTATTCTGTGGCAGAGCTAAGGATGAAAGTGAAATTAATGGGTTGCATGACTATACTCACGCTTCCCAGACTAATATTCAAAGAAGAATGTATGTTTTATAGGATTACAGTTCTAGGCTCAAATTTTGTATGCAAAACTTTTTTTTTTTTTTTTGTCTTTGAGTCAGTGTTGATTCCAATTGACTGGACAAATTCCTGCAGATTTTTGGCAAGATTTCAGAAGTGGTTTGCTATTGCTTGCTTCCCAGGGCTGAGAGAGAGTGACTGGCTGAAAGTCACCCAGCAGACCTTGCACCTAATGCAGAACTACTACTTGCAGTCTTGGTTTCTGACCTGATACCTTAATCATTCGCCCATCCAACTCTTGATATAAGAATATAATGCCAGACAACAGTATAATGTAAAAATTAGTGAAAATTATAAACCCTGTTGAATATATTAGAGTAACTGCATATTGAATATGTACAAAGTCGTGAATTTTTGTGTGCTTTTTTAAAAATAAAATAAAATCACAGAGTGATTCAGAAAGCTAAGGTAATTGACCTAGAATTAAATGCATGCAGACAGAAGTTCCTTTTTCCACTCACAACCCTGGTCTCCTGAATCTAATTTTAAGACCTTCTCTCTAGAATATCACTTTTTGACTGATAATTTTATAAAGCCATTGTATGATCTTTCTGCAGAAGGGGAAATTTTGGAGCTTCAGTACTAAGTACTGGAGAGATCTCTGAACACAAGACATTTTTACTTGATCTGCTTTATGCTTTCATTGATGCAAGAATGTTTTGGATCTGTAGATTTTATATAACAAAGTCAGCTTTTAGAATCATGTAGGAGTCCAATTTAAATCAATACTGTAATTTCTTCCATCTGCACTTTTGCTTGGCAGAATCCTGAAATAGACACTTTGAATCTTTGCTTCATGCCATGATAAAGCTGCAGGGGAAAAAATATCCTTGTCTTACTGCTAGACATGCATACCAAATTCCTTTTGTAAACTCGCAATTCAGTAAAAGTTTATAATAATGTAAACAACTTGATAATCATTTAAAATGGTGCTTGTATCTGGTATAAGACTTAAAAATGCAATGGAATTTTAGATAATTAATATTTTTGCCCTGCTGAGTTCAGATTGCAGGAAGAACTGGATGTAAAAATAAACAAATATGCATAAATTGTCCTTTTTTGCCTTGCTAAGCACTATTATTTAAAAGGTCATTGCTAAGTAGGTTATGTAGATTGTCAGGAAGAATGTGGAACAATGCAGATATTCTTTTTAGGATATTTTTGTCAGCTCACAAATCACAGACTACTCAGTACATGCATTGATATGGAATGATATGATTAAATAAGCAATGTAAAATATTTTGATCCTAACAGTTGATACTTTGCCAAAAGTGCTCATTTCATATAGGAAATTTTCTTCCACCTTAGTCATTGTGTGTGTGGTTCTTGTATTAATATGGTTAGTAAGTTGCATGTCATTTATTGCTAAATACCCATTTACTGTTCATTTGAATGAAAGATGTGTGTTGTATGGAGACACAGAAACACACACTGACATTTTGCTCCTGCTTGTGTTTCAGTGTATTGTAATGCTTGTGAACTATTTTGTATTGGTAATCAAAATTAAGGAATATACATCTTTCCACATAAACTCATTGGGAAAAGAGTAAAGGTCATGAGCAAAGAAATTAAATTAACTTAAATTAAAGGAAATCAGAGATTTAGCAAATGAAGCTAAATTTAGTTTATACAAATGCCAGTTACCAGACCTCCTCATTTTCTATGCTTCCCAACCACTTTATTTCCAAGATGTCCAAACATCAATTCATATATTGCCTGGTCACAAGGTACTTACTATCTTATTAACAACTTTTATACACCTTAAAATCTCTCCTCTTTTACAAAGGTACAAAAATACCCCTACCTGGATTTTTTTTCACCATTTGCTTACAACATGCAACTGTTCCATTTTTCCTTGATTTTCAATAAATTTAAGATCTATACTGTTGTGTCCCGTGCCTGCAGAAGCAGGCGCGGGAAGTTGCAAGAGTCCCGGGCATTTGCAAAAGCTGCCCGGGACCAGACTGACCAGCGCTGGCCTTGCGCGCATGCGCAAGGCGGGAAAGGACTGCCTTGTGACTGGTGGGAATTGCCCGGGGATCGGAGAGTATAAATAGAGGCTTGCGCGCCTCTGGGGTTGTCGTTGTTCGTAGAGTGGAGCAAACAATAAAGACTTGTTGAAGATGATTTGTCTCAAGCGCCATTATTCCCAGGACTTAACACTGGCGACGAAGGTGGGATACAGTCTCTACAGTTAAGAAAAGCTAGAAGACTCACCCAAAGAAGTCCGGAAGAGAAATGGCGTGGAAGTCAGCGTTATCCTGCCAGTACGGAAATTGCTGGAGGGTGCGTGCGGCTACAGAAGATGACCCTGATCCTCGATCAGGGCTTGGAGACACATATTTCAACAGAGAGATCAGCGAGCTGGGGAATCAACAGAGAAATCTGGAAGTGGAGTGGCCAAGATTCTGCGGCCCACTCGAAGTGCTCCAGTGACTGCAACCATCCACACGAAGGTGGACAAGCATTACCAAGCAGCTGGGAAGAGGTCCAAGGATCGTCAGGACAAGGGCTCAGCTGAGCTTCATTGCATCGGACGCGGTGGACGCCAGAAGCGTGCGGAAATCAAGGCTACATCGCTACGAGTTGCCTGGGTCAACTGAAGGAGTTTCTACTTGACAACATGATTTGCCACGTTATTGCGGCTCCTTCACACCCTTCTACCAAAGGTGGCGTCCATGTCGGGCGCAGCATTGTTTTGTCTAGGGGGGAGGGGTGTTGTGTCCCGTGCCTGCAGAAGCAGGCGCGGGAAGTTGCAAGAGTCCCGGGCATTTGCAAAAGCTGCCCGGGACCAGACTGATCGGCGCCGGCCTTGCGCGCATGCGCAAAGCGGGAAAGGACTGCCTTGTGACTGGTGGGAATTGCCCGGGGATCGGAGAGTATAAATAGAGGCTTGCGCGCCTCTGGGGTTGTCGTTGTTCATAGAGTGGAGCAAACAATAAAGACTTGTTGAAGATGATTCGTCTCAAGCGCCATTATTCCCAGGACTTAACATATACTTTTTATTTTATCATATAATCTAACATTTTCTGCAATGATTTGGATTCTCTGCCAGCAACATTGCATCATATGCATAGGAACCTATGTACACATGTTTCCAATCTCTTTCCTACCCACAAATATGTCTTAGCATTTATCTATATCAGGGGTGTCAAATTTGCAACGTCACGTGACGTGTCACAATGTATCATGACTTTTTTGCCATTGCCGGCAATGCGGTGGATGCAATTTCACTATGATGCATCTGGCCCGCGGGCTAACAGTTTGACACCCCTGATCTATATGTACATTTCAACAACCAGGGGAGTATTAGACATGCTTCTCTTAGTACCTGCTTAAACCATTCTCATCTCAATTAGTTCCTTCCTTTTTTACCTTTTGCCATTTCCCCCTTCACTGCTAGCTTCATAGACCATATTCATTCAAGTGGCAATTCCTTATTTAGCACTGCTCACTGATTTAAAAAACAATTGTTTCCATCAAAAACACTATACTTTTTTTCTGCCTCTTTTAATCTTAACTGCTCCTTACTCTTTTTGATTACATGCTCTACAACTATTTTTAAATTGTTTTTCATTGTAAAAAACATCCCTTTAGATTCAATTAAATCCCCAGCAAAGACTTTAGGAGGAAACCCTCCCATTGAGCTTTTTCCATAGTTCCCTTCTGGCAAAACTGTTATTCTCCTTCTCCTTTTGAGAGTCAAACACTCAGTCTTCACAACTTTAAATCTGGTGGAGAATCTTAGCTCTCATTTGTACCTAGCTCTGTAATGCGCAAACTGATTAACAACTGATATAGAGCAGTATGTTAGAGTTAAAGTATGTTAATTTTTTTTGTATTATGAATGGATAGCTTAATTTAGACTTGGGATGTTATGTATTTATCCCTGTACTCAGTTCTGGGAAGTCCGGGGGGGGAGGGGGGAAGGGGATGAAGGGGTAGAATTATAAAAAAAAATTGGTGTATTTATAAATGTAATGTAAATGTTTGTCTTTAAGAAGAGGAGATGATTGGCTAGTACCCCTAAACTGCATCCGAGGTGGTGGAAAAGAAGGTGATGGGATGTGTAGGATAGTTGGGAAGGAGGAAAGAGGAGAGGTAGTGGTCAAGAGGGGAGGAAGGAAGAGGGAAGTAGGTAGGAAGGTGGAGGGAGTGTGGATGCAGGGGGGGAACGCCGATTATTTCTGAATATCTAATGAGTAGGCTTTTTATGTGTTTGTTTTTCTAATGAAATGCACCATATTTGTATTATTTGTTCATATGTTTATTTGAAAAAATTAATAAAAAAATTTAAAAAAACAACTGATATAGAGTTGATTATAAATTAACACAACTTCATTATTCCAGAGATGGCTTAAGTAATATCATATTCATCAATTTCCTTCGACTTCCTATAAACAATAAAAGGGCTACTTATTTAGGAACCACAGTTAATTTTTCCAGAACTTCTCTAAACACTGTGGAACTCCAAAAGCAACAGTAACATCTGGATCAATATGTAACAAATGCTTAAATTAAATAAATTACCAGGTATCCTGCTTCAGGTTTCAGCCACACAAGCAAAAAATTTTCTTCAGGAGATTATCAATTTTACTTCAAGGCTGAAGAGTTAGCAATAAGGCAAAGGCTTGCTTGCAACGTTTGTTTTGAAATAGAAGCATGCAGAGTCATCCAAGATCAATGCAAATTTCAAAGAGTTGGATTAAGATTGTCAGCCATTCCAAGGGTAAGAGATTCTAGAATAAAATCCACGTATAAGAAACACTCATGAGCTGGAGGTGAGACTGTCAGATGTTTCCAGCAAAAAGAGTTTGAGTCAGAGCTATTTCTTATATAGGCCTTAGCCAACTGTCACTAATCAAAAAGTTTGTTCCTTTGCTTGGCAAGGAATCTAATAAACCTTTGCTGTTCTGCTTTCGTCTCTACTCATCTGGTCCAGGGACTGGGAGGCCTTACTTCATTCTCACCTGACTTTTCCAGCTGCTCAAGTGGTGCTTGTGTTTGATCAGCCTTATGTCATTCCTGACTTTGTCCTTCCTTAGTCTGACATTCCCTAGGCTCAGCTGGAGAAGCTTCTTCAGAATCATATTCAGACTCTTGAATCTGGGTCATCATACCAGGAAACACTTTGACATAAATCAAGCTTGTCTTTTTATTCTGAAAAAAAGAGAGTTAAAAACAGCTTTCTCAGAACTGAATTGATCCAAAATAATAATGCTATGAGAGACCAAAAGTGAATTAGGTGATCATTTAAAATTGAAATTTTAAACTAACATTTAACTTTGTACATTTTAAGGTTATTACCATACCATACAACTATTATTTACTCTAATTTGCACAGCAAGTAATTAGGAAGTCCTTCAGTCTGTTTTATGAGCCACATTGGCTGGGAGATACCAAGACCTCTGCTTGTATTCAGTAAAAAGTGTTCATGAAGGAAAAATAGGGTGTGCAGATGTTTCATTTTCATTGATCAAGTGCAGCCATACACTTTCTTTCTCTGGCTTGCATGAAATAAGAGACTTTCAGACCTAGCATACCAGAACCCCAAAGGAGTAAAGAACACTTTCTGCAACTCCTTTGAGCACACCTCTGATTGACACCTACAGTGACACTGATGAAATCCAGAGGGAATGATTGCATCCCAAACTCCTGAACTGTAAAAGGTGGTCTCTTCAGTGTACAAGTTTTCCTAGACAAATTCAAACAGGTAGAATTCAGAGATACTTTGAAATAGCTTTATTTTCTATGGTTCTTGGATATCTCTGACGTTTTCCATTTATTTTAGCCCTGATGGATAGTTGAAAATCACTTGAAAATAAGATATGAAGAAGTTGAGAATTATGCCTTACTAATGACATGTAAGAGATGGATAATAATAATAACACCATTGGCATTGACAAATTCACCATTAGTCAATTGCAAAAGGCAGCTTTACTCAGAACAGCTTACATCCTACAATGTTACCTCTAACATCATCAAGCACCAACATCTGCTTAGCCCACATCCTTGGGAAGGACTGGATAGGTGGATAAAAATGTCAAATCCAGTCTGAACATCTGGCTCACTGTGCAACAAACTATTATAATAAATTATTACAATGTTGCTCTATTCTCTCAGATCCATTGAAGGGAATATAGGTAGTCCTTGACTTATGACCCACAACTGAGCCCAAAATTTTTGTTGCTAA
>NW_015386305.1:141124-150114 GCF_001527695.2 Protobothrops mucrosquamatus
AGGGAGGAAGGAGGAGTGGTGGTAAGATAAGGAGGAGGAAGGTGTAGGTAGGTGAGAGGGGGGTGCAGGAGGGGGACACCGGACACGTCCGTGAATGTACTGTTTGATGTTGATTTCTTTATGGTTGATATTGTTATAAAAGATTTATGTTCTTGTTTCTTAATGAAAAATTAATAAAAAAATTTATTTAAAAAAAAAACCCTACTTAATCCTATTCAGTGATGCTTTTCTAAAATGTTGTTAGAATTTAATATCTTCTACTGGTTAAAGATTTAAATAGTCCACAATGACTCCCAGATAACAGAATCCAATTGGAAAATAATGGTACAAGAATCAGTGAGAATACCAGTTAAAAACACCATTTTCCCAATTTTTGCTGTTTTTTTGTCCATGTATATTTGTATTTTTATGTTTTTCAGTGTACAATGAAATAAGGAACCACATGGCAAAATTGGTTTCACATGTTTTAATAAAATTTATGATAGTGGTATAATTTATAATAGGTAACCAATGTGTCATATATTTTGGGTTGTTTATTTAATTGTAGAGTTCTTTAAAACCATGCCAGTGTTCTGTCAATGACACCCAAGTGTGATATGCCTTATGTCAGAGGTCCCCAACCTTTTGGGCACCAGAGACTGGTTCCATGGAGAAAGGTTTTTCTTCGGATCGGAGGGTGCGTGGTTTTGTGTGCTGCCTGCATCCCACGGGTGGGGCTTTGCTTGTTTGTGCAGACCGGTTGCTGGCATGCCGCGGATATTCATAGAATATCCCAAAGCACATATTCCAGTAGAGAGAAGTTCCCTGGAGATGGGCTCCAGCATGAGTCTGAAAGCTCAGAAGAGTAAATCTTTGGTCCCAGTTAGAGGCCAAGATTTGATCTCACAACATTATCCGGGGGCACGTATATTTGCCTTTATTTGTGCTTCCTTATTCTCCTCCTGCATTTAAATAAAGGTGTAATACTTTGCACATTTCATATATCAAAACTTCATTTCAAGGAATGTTATTGTGGTAGCTTCATATTTTGAAGGATACCCGCGTTCCCATGTTATGTTGCATCCTTATCTATTTTAAAGTAATTCTCCCCTGTATTTGAAGTTTTTACAGATATGCACACACTCAGACTGTTGAAAACTCTATACAAGATCCATGTATCATTTAGAGTCTTGCTCTTGGCCAATCTGGGTACAAAATTCCAATGATTAACTCTAATCTGCTTCTTTTTCGCATCAGAAGCCCTGGGATTCTTTCCTAAACAATTTCTTTCATTGTTGCTATAGTAGCCAAGTTATGGCTTATCAACCAGAAAAGAAGGTGAAATAGTCTGAATAAGGAACTCTCTGGCTGAGAATTTGATTGATCTACTCTTGCGCTGGAATTAATTTCTCTGCTTATTAACGTGTGGTATTGAATTTAAGCCTTGAAACCTGATGAAGTAAAGTTGAAGGAGAATGAACATGAGCCACAATTAAAATGATACCTTAAAACTTAGAAAGAGGAGAGAGGTGGAGGAGGAAGAGACAGAAATGAAAGCTGCTAATCTTCATTTTGAACAGCAGTCATTTGTGTCATACTGCATGTCACTGCAGATGGTTCACAGCTTCAGAAGTGAAAGATCACAAAGTTCCACAATGGAAGGGGTGACAGATCAAAACCAACATATCATGCCTGTAGTAGTGAATGCAGGTCCCTCAGTCTCCGCAAAGGTGCTTAGTGCGGTAAGGTCATTAGATAAAAAATACTCATTTTCTTTAGATGAACTCCAGATCTGATTCCAGATTGGATCTTTTGGGAAATACTTAAAAGAAATATGGATATCAGGCTTCTTCTGTAGTGGACTTCCATAGAACTGGAATCCTCCTGAACCTTCATTCTTAGACTAATGTTTAGAGAATGTCCCAAAGTTCAAAGGGTCTTAAAAAACTATACATTGCATTTAAGTTTCCTATAGGGCATATCCCAGACATCCTCCATTCATAATATTTGTATAATCCTAGTTTAGAAGAGTTATTTACATAGTAAAAGGCATTGTCCCAATCTGGGGGCAGGGAAATATCTATTGTTTAACTTTTAATACTAGATTCTGTTCAATTTTAAGTATAAATTGAATTCATCAGTAGATCATAGAATCCTGGAAACTAAGCAGATGTCATCAATAGCAAATAATGAATTACTAAGGTAATCATGAACTTCTGTTTCTTCATATTTGAGATAATTTAAATTATCCCCAACAAAACCAACATTTGTTGGGCTATCGTACTTAAACCAAAAGGGAGAAAGATTGGTCTCACCATGGTATAGAACCTGTTTACAGAGCACACAGCTTGATAATGTGTACATTTAAAATACTTTTTTCTTTGGCAACTTAGCTTGCACAAATAAATTGGAAGTGTCCCTCTGAAGAAATTGTTTTGGGAGATTATGCTTTTATCATCTCTGAATGTTCTTAGTGGAGATTGCATATAATTTTACAGGGGCTTATGCATCACTGAAATGGTGATATTCTTTCTAAAGCTGCAGTAACACTTTCCCTAGGAAGGGGGGAGAAAAACGATGTGAAGACCTAAAGCTACTATGCCTGAAAGATTAAATCAAAACAATCCTATCTAAAAGAGAAATGGACATGGACAGATCACAAAGGGTCAAACAATAAAGTGCCCATTGCCTCCTGTCAAAGTAAATCACGCCAAAGGTTTACAACAGTGTAAGTGTTACAAGATACTTGATAGCAATATTTTTCAGAATGAGGGGAAAAAAATCTATATTATGTGGCAGCAGGGATTATGCAGCAAAATGTGCTTAGGTTGCTTCTAAGTAGAAGTGAGATCATAAGCTGAATAGCAGCAATTTCATTTGCTTAATATTGAGCCCTTAAAAATGTACCTCTTCCTTCAGGATTATTGAGGCTATACCAGTGCCTGATTTCCACAACTTCTCATCCATCTTCTAGTCAGTCCATTCATAAACCAGTCTTTAAAAAAAAAAAAAAATTGGTAATCTCTGAGAAGTACAAGCCCTAGAATACTTTGCTCAGCATAAAGAGGAAATTGCTGTCCTAATAACTTGCGTGTTTTTGAAACCTGATTTCCACACTGTAAAATTCAGTAGAATAAAATATAAAATGCATTTATTGGTGTGGATGATGAGAATGTTTTTAAATGTTTTAATTGGATGTTTGGGTGTCATAAGCCACATACAGGTAGTCCTCAGTTGCTTAGCCACTGTTCAGAGTTATCATGGTACCTGAAAAAACTACTTATGACCCGGATTGGAAGTTCACTCATCTGCCCCCCTCCCCTCTCAGTGCTTATGTGGATGTATTTTGGGTGCTTGGCAACCACACCACATTTGTGGCTGTTTGTAGCATCCTGCAGTCACACAAATTTTGCAACTTACTACACTTTTGACAGAAACTGATGTTTACTTCTGGTTTCTGGCAAAAAAAAAAAAATACTCCAGAGAGACCAATGAGTTCCACTTCACGATAGTGGCACTTGCTTAATGATCGCAATCATGGTGCTCGCTTAACAACTGCAGCAGAAAAGGTCATAAAATCAAGCAGGGTCATGTGATAAATGGCTTTACTACTATGATGACTTACAGCCAATATTGTAGGCTCAATTATACCTTTAACACTATCAAACAACACTTGCCTATCCCAGGCCCTTGGGAAGGACTTGGTGGATCAAAATGCCAAATCCAATCTAAACATCTGGCTGATTGTGCTACCAACCCTAATTAATAAGACTGTCCTTGACCTATGTTGTTGCAGGCAAAGAAATTTGTCTTCTGAGACATTTTGCAGCATTTTATCATGGACATCATTCCCCTTTAGTAGCAGCAGTATTGCCAGTCTTTAAAATCCCCACAGGGAATAGTTTTCCTACAATATCTTTTCTTCATAGTTGTAGGAGAAAAGCTGGCAGAGTTGGGAGGGGGGCAGAGTTAAACTCATCATAAGTTTAGAGTCCTTATCGCAAGGGATCTAAGTTCAGCCTCCCCTTGAATTCTGTTGACCCTTATCTAGCCCTAGTTTTTAGACTGACTTTTAGTTGATTAGATTCTTTTGTACAGGCTTGAATAAATCTTCTATGCTGCAACCCTACGAATGGTCCTGATTTTTTTCATGTCCGGCAATGATTGATGGTATATGTAGGAACCCAGGCAGGATACCGATAGCTGAAGAAAGGGTTATGCAGGACTTTCTTAAGTGGAAGAATACCATACTCCTTTCAATAGGTTGTCTCAATATTTCTCCTTTACTTTTTGAAAGCAAATTCTCTTCTCAAATCAAATTAAATGAGACTTGATAGGGAAACACACAGCTGTCTTTTTTTATCCAGCATTGGAATTAGGCTGCATTATATAGAACATGTGGCAATTACTTTAACTAATCTATGAGATTACTTATGGGAATTAGTTTATGAGAATTAGCAGAAAATTAGTCAGCTCTCAGTAATGGTAAAGTTTGCCTTGGTATGTAGGTTAACAGAATAACAGAATAACAGAGTTGGAAGGGACTTGGAGGTCTTCTAGTCCAACTCCCTGCTCAGACAGGAAACCCTATACCATTTCAGTCAAATGGTTATCCAATCTCTTCTTAAAAACCTCCAGTGTTGGAGAGAAGCCGTTCCACTGATTGATTGTTCTCACTATCAGGAAATTGCTCCTTAGTTCTAGGTTGCTTCTCTCTTTGTTTAGTTTCCATCCATTGCTTCTTGTCTTGCCTTCTGGTTATGAGCTCTGTTCTTAGTAACATGGCTTATCTATTTTGTATTTTTCCCCTATCCTAATCTCTCAGCTCCTACAGATGAAAGTTTTGCAGAAACTTCTTCTGTGGCTCCACAGAGAGCCTCTGAAAAGCAGGCCTGGAGATGAAATGTTCGTCAATTTCTTTCATCCATCAGGTTTCTGCTGGAGTCCATCTGTTCTCCTGGGTCTGCTTGGGAATGCACAGCACCTCTGCCTTGAAAACTGCCAAAGTGAGCAGAGAGTAAGAGAGAATATTAAAATGACACTTTTGATCTGAACTGGATCTCTTCATTAAAATAGGGGGGGGGGGAGCTCCAGGTTGCCTTCATTTTCATTAATAATTTTGTTGAAGCTTTTAATAAACATGGTAAAAACTGATACAAACCAAATTGGAATATTGGAAAATAAGCATGGCAAAAACAAATACAAACTGAATTGGAAGGGAAAAAAAAGAAAATTAAAAGAAAAGTGCAGAAAGAGGAAAAAAAGGGAGAGGAAAAAATAGAATAGAAAAGGAAAAGTTAATAAAGACAATAACAAAGAAGTGGTTTCCAATCTTCATTGCACCAAGCATAAGCTATTAACATCTTCAATAAAATAATAATAATAATAATAATAATAATAATAATAATAATAATAATAATAGTAGTAGTAATAGTAATAATAGTAATAATAATAATAATAACAATAACAACAATAACAACAATAACAACAATAACAACAATAACAACAACAACAACAACAACAACAACAATAATAATAATAATAATAATAATAATAATAATAATAATAATAATAATAATAATAATAATAATAATAATAATAATGGATTGCCTTTATTTTCAGAGCCTGAAGAGTAATCTGGTAAGGGGCAGCAGGCTACTGAAATAATCAGGCTCTCATTCAGGGGCAGCATGGAAAATCATAAAATAGAGATAAGAAGGAGTTGCATTTCTAATAAACACCCATGCAATATTCCATTGGGAAAAACATCACAGGGAATGTGGCTAATTTGAGTGCTACTTGGAGCTGAACTTTTCCTTCTTGCAGCATAAAGGAAATAGTTGTTTAAAAAAAAAGAGGGGGGGTCATCTGAGATCACTTCTTTGAAATACTGCTCAGAATAGACTCTCTTGTACCATCATGTTCTACTCTACTCTATCTACTCTACTTTGTTCTGTTCTGTTTTTGATTACTCAAGAAACAAAGCTGATTCAATACAAACACAGGGTTTTTTTCAGAGGAATGTATGTAGCTCAAAAATTCACTCAAAAATTCCAAAACCCAGAGGATTTATGATTTATCACTTTGTTGATTGTTGATCTATTCTATTCTATTCTATTCTATTCTATTCTATTCTATTCTATTCCATTCTATTCTATTCATTATCAAGTTCCTTATTGGCTAAGATCAACCTTATGAAATGCTCCCATGGTAAATCAGTGTTATTGCTATTAGCCATATGAGCAATGGCATATTTGACTAGCCATGTTACCAATATGTGGCATGATCCTAAAGTACCATCAGAGAAAACTCATAAACAATACCAAACATGCCAGAAAAAATGGGATATTCACAGGAATTAAGATTTGTGGGAAGAAGATACATTACCTCTTGTAAGTAGGAAATATCTTCTAAAGCAGGGGTAGTCAACCTTGGCTCTTTTATGACTCGTGGACTTCAACTCCTAGAATTCCTGAGCCAGCACAGCTGGCTCAGGAATTCTGGGAGTTGAAGTCCACGAGTCATAAAAGAGCCAAAGTTGACTACCCCTGTTCTAAAGTATCTTCAGTATTGACTTCAGATAGCCCTCGACTTATGGCTATTCTTTAAGAGACCATTCAAATGTACGATGGCTTTGAATGAGGAGACCTGTGATTCATGCCCAAAGTTTAGGCCATTGCAGCCCCATGTGGTCAAAATTTGGGTGCTTGGTAGCCTGCCCACACTTACAACTGCAGGTGAAGCTGCAACTCCTACCCACTGGCTATCTCCCTCCCCCATCTATGCCTTTTTAGGTCCCACTGCCCTGCCTTCTGGGCAGCCAGCAAACCCAAAGTTTGAGTCATGTGTTGCAAACAGCGTCAGGAGAAGCTGGATCCTAAAAGGAGTCAGACAGGTAGTGAAGGAGCAAAAGGGAGAAGGTGGTTTGCTGGAACTGGGAGCAGACCTACTTTTTAGCTCCTTGCAAGTAGAACAGGGGAGGACACTTGCACTGACAGAAAGCAAAATAAAATGAAACAAAGGAAGAAAAAAAACACAGCCCAGCAACAGGGGAAGAACTCAGCTAAATTAGGGCCAGATTGTGGCATTCCAATGTTGAAGAGGCTTTGAAACAAGCCTACGTTGGAAAACATTTTCAAGCTTTTACCTACTTGTGTGACTCTATTTAGAGGTGTTTGCTTCTTGTTCTGAGCTCTTGGTAACCTTGCAGATTTTTCCTTCAGCTCTCCACACAAACAATGCCCAGAAACTTCCCTTCCTTCATGATCCCTCTGCTCTTTTTTAAAAATTAAACACCCTTTTCTCTATACTTCAGCCTCCCAGTCACTCATTAAGGTAAGAAACATACAGATTTTTGTCACTCTCTTTCCAGATTTGCATACTGTAGGAAATTTAGCAAATTAAATTGTTAAAGGGGAACAAGATTGGAGGTGGGGAATTTAGCTTCAACACCTAAAGGGGGGAGAGGCGATAGGAAAAGATCAAAAATCTCCTCCCCAGCTTTTTTTTCCTGTTTTCTTTATTGACAAAAATGTGGGTTGAAACTCTATACCATTTCAAATAAATGGTTGTCCAGTCTCTTCTTAAAAACTTTCAGTGTTGGTGCATACACAACTTCTGGAGGCAGGTTGTTTCACTGATTAATTGTTCTAACTGTCAGGAAATTTCTCTTTAGTTCTAGGTTGCTTCTCTCTTTTATTAGTTTCCATCCGTTGCCTTCAGGGTATATAATGAGAACATGTGGACAGGAATGGCACCTGAAAGAATGCTGAGGCATGACAAAGCTATTATTCAAAGTTTTCCAAAACCACTTGCCTCCACCCTGCCAACATCAGCACCTGGCCAGAGGTTGCATTTAAACAAGAGAACTCAGGAAGTCTGACTCCATCATGTGGTGGCACAGTGGTTAGAATGCAGTATTACAGTCTGACTCTGCTCACAGCCAGGAGTTTGATCCTGACTGGCTTAGGGTTGACTCAGCTTTCCATCCTTCCGAGGTCAGTAAAATGAGGATCCAGAATGTTGGGGGCAATATGCTGATCCTGGTAAACTGCTTAGAGAGGGCTGTAAAGCACTATGAAGCGGTATATAAGTGCTGTTGTTATTTGCAATGTATAGTTGATGTGGAGATCCATCTGTCCCACTGATAATAGAGGTGTTAATTAATTTGAATATACTACTTTGGAGGAAGGAGTTACTGATCTTGTACTCTTCCACACTGCATCCTGATTTTACTATATCTGTCCAGCTTTCTCTAAGAAAATGTAAGATATATCAGTTTTAGCAGAAAAGACAAAATACAATCTAGTTTTAACAGTCATTCTCTTCATGGATATCCAATCAATCGCATGGAAAAGGAAATATAAGCTTACAGAAGCAGAAAGGCAATAGAGAAATGTAAAAACTATGCCTTTTGAATTTAAAACCTTTCCTTCTAATCCCAAGTAGACAGAAATTGGACAAGTTACTCAACGGAGACAGAAAGGTATCAAAACATGCTCTAATTGAATTATATTTTCATATTTGCTCTGAGGTTTATATTATTGAAAATTTACTTGAATCTAATCCTTCATGACAGTTCTCACAGATTACTGTGGCTGAGGGGGGTCATTCTGCCAAATAGATTTGAACATAATTCATATTGTGAGATAAGCACCATCTTTAATATATGTAGATAAAAATATGTCGGTTTATGTTGTAATTGACAAAAACATTTTTTCTTCTTTTTTAGATATATTCAGAATTTCCAGAAGGGCTTATTCTTATATTCTGTTTAACTTGGCATGCCCATGAGGTTCAGATTTGGGGTTATGTAAACCTATGAATACCATTAGTGAAAAAGTATAACAAAATAATAGTTTTGCTGCTATAGTATATATGAACACAGCTATCTATATATCTCAGTGCTGGAAATCTATATTGAATATGGTTATTTCTTGCATCTATCCGTACACCTCTTCCTCCATCCAGCCATCAGATGCAGAATCAGAGAAGAAAGCATTAGGACTTTT
>NW_015386305.1:151900-153370 GCF_001527695.2 Protobothrops mucrosquamatus
TCACGCCTACTGCTTCAGTGACTCCATCCAGCCACCTCATTCTCTGTCGTCCCCTTCTTCTATTGCCCTCGATCTTTCCCAGCATTAGGCCCTTCTCCAGTGAGTCCTTCCTTCTCATTAGGTGGCCAAAGTACTTGAGTTTCAACTTCAGGATCTGGCCTTCTAAAGAGCAGTTGGGGTTGATCTCTCAAGTGTCGCTGATAAGCACAGCCTGCTATCTACTCTCCTTTAAATAGAACAGGAGTAACAATAGGTGGAGGCAACATGGGATTTGGGGAGATGAAGACCTTTCTTCCTTCCTTCCCCTCCCCCCTCTTCCTCCCTCCCTCCCTCCCTTCGTTCCTTCCTTTGGAATGTTTAGATAGACTTAATGATTTGGGTTGCCACCCCTGCCCTACAGTGCCTCTCCCCAATCCAAAAGAAAGAGCTGTTCTAATGGTGAAAATGACATTACCTGATAGTCTGTCACCCATATGTATGCAAGGACCATATTAAAGTATCTCCATAACTGTGTTGGACTATGTCATAGTGCCTTTGAAATACTTGAACAGGATTAAGCAATTCCACAATCACCACGGAAACTACTGGAAGAATGCAGATAAGTCCACTTGGGAGGGGGGGGGAATGACAATAGGAAGCTTTCCATTTATCCTTATATTCACCCATCTATGAATGCATTTCTTTCTTTCTTTTTTCAGATTGTGTACCTAGACCAAGTATTTTCTAGCTTTTAGTCTTTTAAAAAAAGTCAGTACATTTGAATTGTAGAGCTTGTTTACAAAGCATGTGTTTGTGTACACATCAAAAGCCATGTTTAAATTCAAAAGAAATATTTCAACTAGGGGTGGGGAGGAAAAGAGGGAAGAAAGGAAGAAAAGCTTTCACACCATATGCAAACCTATGCTTTCTAAAGCAATCTGCAAATGGAACAAGCTTGATTACCATCACAGATTCCTGGGCAACAAACTCAGCCATTTGCATCCTGTGCAGAGCTGCAAACGTGAGGAAGGAATTCTCTGTTGCTTTGTAACATTTGGGATGGCAGAACCCCTTAGGGAACCCATGCCAGGCACAGCAGCTATAAAACAAGTTATAGGCTGTAATGGGGTTGATGTTCTTTAATGCTACAACCTTCCTTGTATAACACGAGATTCTGTTCTGGAAGCCAAATGAATTGATTGTGTTTCCTCCTCACGATTCCATGCCCCTAGTATTGGTAAGAGAAGCTTTTTTGAGATATTCTTTACTCTGTTTGAGATCTTTATTCACTTATTCTTTTTCTGAACTTTCGATTCCATTTCTTTATGGAGTGAGCTGTCAGTCACTTTCTCCCCCTCCCCCTTTAAAAAAAGACACAGTATAATAGTATTTTAGATGAAATGGTCTTTTCAAACACTTCCTGGCATGGCATTAGACATACTGTCCCTTTTCTTTTAGTCATATGCCATTTAACTTTTTTGAACCTGCCAG
>NW_015386305.1:154412-165349 GCF_001527695.2 Protobothrops mucrosquamatus
ACAGTAATGTCATATTGATTGATGGTTACAGCTGTGTCTCCCTCTGAGAAGCATGAAGGAGAGACACCATCCTCTTCCTATTCCCTTCTTTTCCAACTCTTTGTCCATTGAAAGAATCAGTGTAGCATGGACAGTGAAATGTGGATTATTGGCAAGGTGAGAGGAGCTGTTTCTCCTCAGATTCAGGTCCCCCTGGGCTGGTGTTGGCACCTAAGGTTTGGAAGAAGATAAGAAGAAACCCATACTGGGTTCCTGTATGACTTTGCTGAGCTTTATTAGGTTTATAAGGCAGTTTCTTTTGGGTTGTAGTAGTTGTGATTACTGGGGTAAACCTCCCAGAGGAGTCACTGTTAGTGTCACATTCACTAATTTTGGTGAAGAAGCCAGTGTCATGTGCTGACAACTTTCTTCATGTCATAGTCATAGGGAAGCAGCAACATGAGGTGGTATGGAGCTGGGTTAAATTGGTGCTGGACTTCCAAATCATCATCAGCACTGGGAAGGCATCTCATAATTGCTGGTTTGATGTCTCCTAGCTTTCTCCTCAGATTAGTGACTTCTGAGTTTGTAGTTTCCTCCTTTGATGTTTGTTTAACCTCTTCACTGATGGAAAGGTCTGGTAGATTTATTGCTTTTGGAACCATGAGTTTTTATGGCTCCTATCTGCAGATTCATTAGCATATATCACTTTCCTAGTGATGAGATCATGGACTAAGTCATCCAGAAAGAATCTGATAGTTTGATGAGTCACCACAGGAATTGGCTCATTTTAATAAAACTTTAAAAAATGCACTTAGTGTTTCTTAACCTAGGTACTGTAGATAGTGAAAATCTTTCAAATCAATTGTTCAGTTTAGAAGTGGAGGTAGGAAGATCACAATAAGCTTGCAATTGATCCATCTGTAAAGAAATTGTATTTTCAATAGTATACAGTGGTGGTTGGCTAAACTATCTACTTCCAGCTGCCTGGAAGAACCAGCTGTTTGGAGTGCCAGTTTGGCCAGTTTTTGCTGTCATATTAATCCCTGATTGCCATGGGGGATTTGTAGATCAAGGGCTTGTTGGAAGCTGTTTACCATGGCTGCAAATCCATTTAGCCATTGCAATATAAAGATTGACACTTCTGTAGATGCTGAAGGCAAACCTCCTGAAAAGTTGTTGGGGGGGTATATCAGGGGCTTTTTGTGCTCCCAGGGGTGATTTAGGCAGAGTCTTTGAAGGGTTGAGAAGGTGGCCTATGTTGTGGCTGGATTATGTATTGTCTTAATTTTTGGAGGTGAAAGAGATCCTGAAGTGGGGAATCTATTACTCACATTTTTAGGTACATCTGTGATGGGGAGATAGGAGTTGATGCCATCTGCTTCTCTGCTTTGTTAGATTTATGAGTCCCAGTATTGTTGTTGGGGCTGGTCCGAGTTCTTTTCTTGCCTTTGGATGACATTTTTGGGGTGTAGAGCTAAGCCAGAAGGGGTAAGGCCTATCATAAACCACATCTTTCCAAATTTTAACTAGTCTATGGAGATTCTCAATCATCCAGGTCATAGTTGTCCCAAAGGTGCTTTTTCAAAAGGCAACTGGACTTCATTTTTTTCTTGAAGACGTTTCGCTTCTCATCCAAGAAGCTTTGGAACTGAAGAAGGAAGAGAAATGAAACACCTTCAAGGAGGAAGGAAGGTAGAAGGAAGAGATGAAAAACTCCTTCAAGGAAAAAACAAAGTCCAGTTGCCTTTTGAAAAAGCACCTTTGGGACAAACATTAATAGGTTTACTTTGTAAACCCAATATAGAAAAATTATGCAAGTCACTCTCCTGGTTGGTTGATTGTGTGTCCATTTTAATTAGTAAAACATTACCAGTTTCTTTTTTACATCCAGTAATTCCTTTTTCCAGAACCTTCTTATAGCCTGTCATATTTAAATCCATGTTCAGATCTAGTTTGGTCTTATCCAGTAGAAGCTATTCCTCTTCCATAATATCATTCACACAGAGGCTATCTATAATGGCAGACATTCTTAAAATTAACTTCTGAATCCATTGTTCATATATAGCATTCAGTACGTATTTTCAATACTTATTCAATGGGTATTCAAAAGATATTTTTCTAAACTCTATGCTGACCAGTCTAATTAATTAAAATCTTACTTTCTATTAGCTCTCTCTAGTGTCCAAACTTCAAAGCCCCATCTTATCATGGTTTTTTTTCATACTTGAAAACAGGAGCCATTTTTCCCACCAGCAAAATGCATTCAAATCATTTTAAAATCTTATTTCAAATCCACCTACACTGTTAATCCATGTATAACTTTCCAAACACTTCACTCTGCCCATATTTTGTGTATGTGCAGAAGCCCTCAAGAAAACACTCAAAACTGCCATGTGGAATTCAGTTCTGTCAGATGGATGATATCACCCCAGTCCAGTTTGCTGTCCTGGCCATGTGAACTCAAATTCAAAAGTATTTTACTACTCTTGATACATTAAATATTTTCATTATTTAATTTTACATCTCCTTTGACCTTATTTGTTCATCTGGACATTATTTATTTTCATCTTTTATAATCTGGCATAATAATGCCATTGTTTTCTCAGATCTGCAAATACAGAATAACTAAAGGAGATTGGTTTAGTCTTCCATTTATTTTAGGAAGATGTTTCCCCAAAGGGATAGAAAATTAATACATTTCAAAGCACATGCTAAGGTATTGAAGGAAAATGTTTTTTCTGCTGCTTCCTTTGTCTGTCTGTCTGTCTGTCTGTCTGTCTGTCTATATCTCTCTATATCTCTCTGTCTGTCTATCTCTATGTCTCTATGTCTCTCTATGTCTCTCTATCTCCATCCATCCACCATCTATCTATCTATCTATCTATCTATCTATCTATCTATCTATCTATCTATCTATCTATCTATCTATCTATCTATCTATCTATCTATCTATCTATCTAGATATAGATATAGATATAGATATAGATATAGATATAGATATAGATATAGATATAGATATAGATATAGATATAGATATAGATATAGATACAATGCTTTAAAAAAAAAATGGTGCCGGAACTCACACACGTCATACAACCTGCCTTGCTTAACCTACAAAGTTCCATCCCAAAAAGGTGCCAGAACTCCATTCTGGGCGTTCTATGACAAAAAAAAAAAGCCCTGTATAGATATATAATTGCACCAGTAATGAGAAGAACTAGATAGAACTGAAGGAACTGACCGGTTCCTCAGATCCATGGCAGTTCAAGGAATTCCACTAAATCTCAAATATCTGAAACATCTAAGTTAAGTGAAGTTATTTATTACCTCCAGGTTCTCATGCAGTAGTTTTGTTTGCATAACATTAAGGCACAATTTAGCTAACCAGGTTCTAGCCTAGCATATTGGTGTGAATTCAGCCTTGTTATAATTAGGGTTCAATGTGCTTCACAAACCCAGCAAATTGTGTAGCAAGGTCAGCAGGTCATATAAATTCAGTGAACATCAATGAGTAGCAGTTTATGTTGGCTACGCTTATGGTTTTCTGCCAAAGTTGACAGAAACTACCCCTTAGTCCAGACATGTCAAACTCGCAATGTCACATGATGTCGCACGATGTATCGGAGCTTTTTCTCCATTGCCGGCAATGGGATGGGCGCTGTTCCCTGGTGATGCATCCAGCCCGCAGGCTGGCAGTTTGACACCCCTGCTTTAGGCCTCTTTCCTTTTTCTTCTCACCATTTTAGTCTTCCTCACTTATGTCCCATTCAGTCTCTTTCTCTCTCTCTTCTCACACACTTATTCAATGTTTCTGTTAGGCCATGGCTAACTTTATCATAGTTTAGCCAACCAATTGCCTTGGTTGGTGAACACTTTGAGCCATCAATTGATAAAGCTGACTGGGTTCTCAAATCACATGGAGTCGTAATCAATAAATCATCTTGTGGAAACTATCTATTAAGTTATCCTTTTACACAAGCAGGATTTTAAATCTCTCCCCTCCCCCCCGTGATATTGAGATCTCATCATTGCTTCCCTTTGATTTACTCAGTTTGTGTGTCAACTACCATGATCCTAGTGTTCCAGGTATTAATCAGCTGAACAATATGGAGAGGGAGACATATAATTGGATGTTAGGGATCCATTCATTCCTTCTTTCAAGATTATTAGTTTCAGGAATCACTGCATTTTCCTCAGCCATATCATTTCTAGCATTTGGAGTGGAAAAAGAAGAGGGAAAATTATGTAAATTGTAAGGAAACAGTCTGTGGTCCTTGCAGGTCAGCTGAGAGTTCTACATTGCTTAAAGTCTTAGAGTAGATAATGTGTTCTAATTTATAAAATAATGAAAATGATTTACAAGATGCTTTTTAAGGGATGTATTAAAGTCTTCCCTCTGCCAGCAATTAATCTGAAGAAGGAAAGTCTTTACAATGAGATGGAGGTTTTTCTGAAGCCAAAGCATCCTGCAACAAATACACAATCAGAGCTCCTAGTGCTAAAATAATAATAAAAAAATATTTTAATTTCAATCCTGCTAGCTTTTCAAAATCTATTAAACCCCAAGCTTCTCATACTCTGTGTCAAATTAAATTTTTTATGTCATGTGTTTCTGGAATTAACTCACAATAAACTAATTTCTCTTTAGATAATTCAAAGATAACTTGCTTATTTTAGCAGCATTTCAGACAAGTGTGTCTGTTTCTTGAATCTTCCCCATCTGATTATGTTGGGTATATGTATGTTAATTGTATGCCCAAGCATTTAGGACATTGACCTTTTAGAATTTTTGCTAGCTAATTTCTATAGAAGTCATGGTAAAAGTATAGATATTTTTGATGTATTTGTCAGCATTCAGCCAGGAATGGACTTTTTGTTTTATGTCAGTGTGACTGATATATTTGTTATTTGTTTTGTTTGTTTGTGGTACACATTTTATTATTATTATTATTATTATTATTATTATTATTATTATTATTATTATTATTATTATTATTATTATTATTATTATTATTGGAGTTGTTGTTAGTGTTGGTTGATTGTTAGTTTGTTTTCTCCTTTTTTATTTTGTATTTTAACTTTGGAAATATTTTTTTTTAAAAGACATGGTAAATTTAGATATGATTTTTGAATGACAGCTCCTAGTCATTTATTGCAATGGTAAAATCCAGAAGTGCCACTTTAACAGAAGGATGGGCTGGATTAGAATCACATGGATTGAATGAAGAAGGAATCAACTGGCAGACATCTCCCTTTGAGGTTGAAGAATGGTTCACATCTTTCTACATAGTGCTTGACTTTAGAAGGGGGTTCTCTTAAACATAAAAAGCAAGTACAATTTTGTCTTATTTTTTCTAATCCAGGGAAAACTGGTAGAAGAGATGGTCAGAGAGTTAAAATGGAGTTCAAAGGAATTATGTCCAAAGCTAGGCAGTTATAAACTACGATGTGATCACTGGAGTTAACTTATGTTTTATCATTATTATTAACAGGAAAACAAAGAAGATACTTAATTTCTAAAGCATCTTCCAATAATTACTGCTTGAAGATAAGATAGCATGGAAGCATCCATTTTACCTGAGAGCAGGATTCCTATGCTTGATTTCCTCCCCACGGCAACTGAGATGAAGAGAAAAGGTAGTATGAGCAAATTAATCAAAATTATTGTTAAATTAATTGCTGTTTGTAGGTGGTAAATGGGAAGAAAAATTGTTTGCTGAAAACTTCAGGGGGTGCAGGTGGAAAACAGTAAGGGGCCTTTGGCTGTGAGAGGCAAAGGTCATTCATGTAATTTTGGATAGAACCCCATACTATAACTGCATGTTTAGTCTTCTTTAATAAACCTTTCCTTTTATTTCCACAGTAGGCAAAGCCAATAAAATGTGCCATTTTAAAAAAATAAGGAATCTTTTAAAAAGAGAACTTGTTTCCAAGTTGGAACCAAAATATTTTGTTCAAACAAATTTACAAATTGTTTGATCTGTGGTCAGATTTCAAAAAGTATAAATCTACTTGACAGGAGGAGCTTGGTTCATCATCTTTGATATAACTTTTATATTTCATCTAAAGAGGTTGGTTAAAAATCCTAGAAAATCCATGGGGAAAGATAAATGTAAACATGAATGAGACTCCATGATTGATGAATGGACTCATAATATTTTTTTTCATATTAATCACTGTAAAATATTTTAAGCAGGTTGGTAAATTATTAAGATTTTTTTAATGAGTGGACAAATATCTAGATCAGAAGTTGCACATATGATGATGGCAGGTATTTTTCCTGTCTTTTAGATTTTATCTGACATTTTGACTCCTATTTTTTCCTGTGGAATGTAAGTAATTAAATGAAAAGCATAATTATTAGGGACACAATTTGAAAGTTGGTACATGATCATCTGGTCATTTTATTATTTTTTGCAATCAAGATTCTGCTGTATTTCCAGCTTTAAGGGCTACAAGGTATATATATGGAAGATCTTGGGACTTGGAAAGAGATTATATTGGTCAGTCCAGAGATAGAAGAAGCAATAAAAAACCTCTTCAAAATACAACCCCTTTGATTTATTTTAAGTATATAATGGGACAGAAAGAAATCTGAGCAGGCTTTCAACATTTTTTTTCTTTCCTATCATTTTTTTTAATTGTTACAATATTGAAGTACAAAGAAAGTAGGAAAAAAGCAAGATGGAAGTAAAGAGATGGCTATATCTAAATAAAAAATAGTAAAAAAATAAATTACTTTTTACCAATACAACCCCCCCCCTTTATTCCATTTATATTTTTAACAGCTAGGCATAGTTTAGGCATATGAACTTTGTATCAAAGATTATTAATTGTGGTTTGTTTCCATTTAAGTCCTAAAAACTGTATTTTCAGTTAAATCTGCCTTGTTTTGTGATATATTTTATAAAAGGGAACCCTTCCTACTTGAATTTAGTTAAACTTCTACTGTGGATATGTGATGTTAATTTTGCCCTTGTGGCATTTTAGTCTCCCAGTTTGATATTGTAGGCAAGGTATCTCCTTTCCAATGTGCTAGGCTTTCTCTTGCTATGGCCAATACGTATCTCAGTTAGGCTTTCACGGTTCTGTTAATATAACCTCCAACAATAAACTAGCACTGATGGAAACTCTACAGTGTTTGCATCTTTATCTGGCTTATCTTGAAAGGCTGACATAAAGAATATTAAGATTTTTCTTATATTCTTAAGATGAAATGTTCATGTCTATTGGACATCTCAAAGAATCCTTAAAACAAGTTATTCTATGATTATTATATAGCAAAGCTATAAATGAAGGAGGAGATACATTTATAAAATCAGCTTACCCCACAATCCTCCCAGTTTGGTTGAATAAGATACATTTGTTCATTTGGAAAAAGTAATATGGTTTAAAGATGTGAATGGAATTCTCCATATGTAATGGAGAATATTGACTTCTTCCATCAAGATTGACTGAGTGTGGGGTGTAACAAAGAGGAAAAAAACTTTTACAATGGAAAGGTAGGACTACCATGGCTTTACAATCTTGGATTGATCAAAAGAGGAAAAAACTTTTACAATGGAAAGGTAGGACCACCTTTGATCATGTGTATTTGCTCACTACTTATAAATGGGCTCCCTATCAAGATAATGGAAAGAATGATCAATATTACGTCACGTGTTTAAGGTTAAATATTGCATTTGAAAACTGAGGTGTTTTCTCCACATATTATAATAGGCTTTCATCCTTTTCCTATGCTTTTTCTCCCCATCTTTTGTTTTTCCTTGTTTTATCTTTCTCCCTATAATTTTCTATATTAAAACAAATTAAGGGTGAAAAAACCCTTTCTTTGGTGCCAGTGGTAGCTTTTATTGAATAGAAAGGGTAAAGCCATGGTTTAAAGGTGGGCAAAGGGAGTTTAGAATAGATCAGCATTTCTGCTGCACTCCTGGATATAAACTAATCAAACTGCTTTTCAATTCTTTGTGAAATTTCCCAGTTTTCCATGTCCAATCTTCATGGACCTATAGCATGAACTAAGCTGGTAGGGCAGTGTGAATTCTAGCTGAATGACCTTGCAATTAAACACTAGCCAAGATTTTCTTGCTACTAACATTCCTTTGGGTGCAGCCAATTAAGCTGTATGGAATTGAGCAGACGGCCACCCTAAAAAAAATGTTTACTGGTATAGAATGTATGTATGTATACCTATGTATATGCAGCTATACATAGGTTTCACTGATAAAGAATATCCAAGGAGTACATATCTCTCTTCTTTCATGACAAGTTAATGGCTTCAGTTCTCCTATAATGATTTCAAAAAACTTCAGAATTTTTTTTCTCCAATCATATTTGCATTCAAATATGGGATTTAGGGAGAGAAAGTAACATTTTATAAGATTAGGGATTCTTGCATTGCTCACAATTATTTTATGTTTTAATCTGCTAATCAAAGGGGGATGCTAAAGCCCCAGGAACTCTCTGCTATTCAGAAACATATTACATCAGTTATACCCATGGTACAGCAATTAAGTACCTGGCATATTAAATTAGAAACTCTTTAATCTGTAAAGTTTTAATAAGAATATGTTTCTGTTGGGTAACCTGCACTGCTGTGGCGTACTCAAAAGTATTTGCAACATTATGCACAAACATAACCACCCATCACCAGCCCCATGGCCACAAGTTACATCTGTTAAGGGAAACATTAAAGCTCCATTATGCTTGTTAGTTTGTGTACCTTTCAGGGAATCTTTTTGCAAGGTTTGCAATTTCAATATTTTATCGAGCAATATCAGGTAAATCAGGCTTGGTGCTCTGAGACACGAGTAGTACATTTCTTAAAGTGGAAGATTCTTTGGAAGCTAGGAAGACAGGTTGGCTGGCTTTCTTAGATGTTTGGCAAACAGGCTCCGATGTGGGTGGGTTTTATCTGCTATTGTTTGCTTAGTGCCTCAAGGTTCGTCAAAGCAAAACAATGAAAAGGATATTATAGAATAGAATATTCTTTATTGGCCAAGTGTGATTGGACACACAAGGAATTTGTCTCTGGTACATAACTTCTCAGTATACATACAATCAACAAAGTGATAAATCATAAATTCTCTGGGTTTTGGAATTTTTGGGTGAATTTTTGAGCTACGTACATTCCTCTGAAAAACCCCTGTGTTTGTATTGAATCAACTTTGTTTCTTGAGTAATCAAAAACAGAACAGAACAGAACAGAATAGAATTCTTTATTGACCAAGTGAGGCTGGACACACAAGAAATTTGTCTCCAATGCATAATCTCTCAGTGTATATACAAAGAACAAAGTAATATAATCATAAGATATCAATAAGAGAAGGTAGTAGTTAAGATGAGAAGGATAATAGTAATACAGCCCTACTACATGGGTAAATATCCTTAGCCAGTGGTGTACAGTTTACCTTCCCTTAAGCTTTCAAAGGAGGGTGTCAGCCTTTTGTATTGTCTAGATCAGGAAACAGACTCTAAGAAGACTAGAACTAAGCTTTATTGAGATAAGCTATATTAACAACATGTCACAACTCTGCTTGCTTCTGCTCTCTCCTTTCTTCTTATACTCCACTGAGTCAGGAAGGAGCCAGCCTCTTCTTAATACTAACCCCTTTCCCAAGGAATGCTTTTTCTTTTTCTTTTTTTAAAAAAGCTTCTGAATATTTCCCTCAAGACCATTTCCATGACTCTAGAGGGATATGGATGTTACATTGTGTTATACTCCTTTGATTAAAATTTTGGATACAATAGAACTTTTATAGGGTGATTGGGTGTGGGAAGAGCATAGACAAGTTCAACTATAATCATCCTCTTAAATGCCAAAAAATGTGAACACCCATGTTTTTAAAGACAAGAAGGTATGGAGGAGGAATTTATTTATAGCAGTTGGATATTTCTTTTTCAATCTTTTTTTTTTTCATGGCCTATGATAACAGAACATTTGAGAGACAGTGCTTTAGGTGCTGCTCTGTACAATGCAGAAAGTTGTGCATCTAGAACAGGCATGTCAAACTGCTGGCCTGTGGGCTGGATGCATCACGCCAAAACCGCACCCACCCCATTGCTGGCAATGGGGAAAAAGTTGTGATACGTCGCATGATGTCACGTGATGTTGCGAGTTTGACATGCCTGATCTACAAGGTTCAGCTTCTTCCTTTGAAAGAAACTAAACCTTTTAAAAAGTGGGCAATGGCACAGCAACTCGCTGAGCAATAAGTCAGGAGAAGGCAGGCAATTTGGGAAGAAACAGGATGCTGTCTGCAATTGGCCTTCTAGACTCATTTAAAAGTGAGATGGATGGCTGCATTAATTGAATAAACAAGCCAATAGCCACTTACAAAAAGCTCTGGAAAGGCTGCCTACCTTATGCTAGGCTATATAGAAACTAGAATATGTGCATGGAGAAAGGTAATACCAGCCATTACAGAGGAGATTTTCAAATAGAGGAGCTGAGAGGTCCTTCATGATAGCTACCACTGAAAAGTGATCACAACAAAATAAAATAGCATCATTTAACTCATACAGATAATGAAACAGGAAGCACAGTGCTTGTAGATCTTTCCTGGAGTAACCACTCATCGGGTCATGGATGCCTCAGGGCTTGGCCTCTTCCAATATCTCAGGGGCTGCCACAAAGAAGAGGGAGTCAAGCTATTCTCCAAGGCGCCTGAAGGCAGGACAAGAAGCAACGGATGGAAACTGATCAAGAAGAGAAGCAACCTAGAACTAAGGAGAAACTTCCTGACAGTTAGAACAATTAACCAATGGAACAACCTGCCTCCAGAAGCGGTGAATGCTCCAACACTGGAAGTTTTTAAGAAGAGACTGGACAGCCATTTGTCCAAAATGGTATAGGGTTTCCTGCCTGAGCAGGGGGTTGGACTCGATGACCTCCAAGGTCCCTCCCAACTTTATTATTATTATTATTATTATTATTATTATTATTATTATTATTA
>NW_015386305.1:166099-186809 GCF_001527695.2 Protobothrops mucrosquamatus
GGGGGGGAGGGAGGGAGGGAGGGAGAGAGAGGAATTCAGCTTATTGTGGATAGGTTTATCCATGAGTATATACGGTAGTACTTTTTAAAAAGTACCCCATATATACTTGTGTATAAGCCCCTCCATGGATAAAGTGACCCTCAATTTTTTTTTACCAAAATATAATGAAAAATGGATAATCCCATGATAAGCCAATTGTGAAAATTAAAACATATAAAGATTTTGAGGGTTGGTTTATCCATAGATGGCTCATTTTTTTATACTGTTTTTGTTAAAAATCCAAGGGTCTTATTATCAACGGGCTTATATGTGAATATATATGATATTTGTATCTTTGCAGGCCATCAAGATTGTTACTTGTGTGGTGGTATAACCATGATGCAAATAAATAATTGAATAAATGAATAATGTAGCAATAATGATGAAACTATCAAATGAGCAGCTGGAACCGAATCTTCTCCTCTAGTCTAGTGAACTTTTCCCTTATAAACTAGCTGCATGCTGCTTTATTAAGATATATTTAAAGATGGTTATATACAGAATGGGCAAATTACAAAAATAGAGCTCTAATATTAGCTCCATTCTCTTTTGGACAGAGGCCAAAGCTTTCATTTAACAAATCTTTTATGATATTTGAATCTCATCGAAACAGCCCATCAATACTGAGGTTCTTTCTAAACTTGAAATATTAATGTTTATAGGTTAATGGTTAATTAGGATTCCCAGCATTTGCTTCAACAAAGAACACAGAAATGTTCTCTGCAATATAAATTGATAACATTCATTTTTTATTCTATTAAATCATTGCGGGTGGACTGTATTCTGAAATCCATGGATTATTTTCCATTTCTACAATGTTTTCCCCAAAGAATGCAGTACACTATTTTCAGAATTGTGTTTGGTTTCTGTACTCTCAGTTTTCAGAAAGGGCAGTCAAGAAACTTTTTTCCTCCAGCTTTTCAATCAATTACTAATGCTTCTTATTATATTATTGTTGTTTTAAATGTTATGCCTGCAGTCACTATATTATGTTAATTCTGTTTTTTAATTAATTTGATTTGCATGATTCATTTCTTTATTGTTAGACACCTTGTACATTATTACTATTTTTTCATGAAAACGTGGGATATTAGCCAACAAGTAAAAATAATGGAGGGAGGCAACGATTCTTGCTAATAGTTCTTCAGCCTCTCATCTTCTGCTCCCTCCCTCTTTTTTTTGATGGGGAGGCTGATTGAGAAGATAAAAGAAGTGAAAATTGCTTCTCTCCCTTCAATCTGTAAATGCCTTCTCTGATTCCAGCTCTTTTCACAATAAAATAGGCAGTAATATTCCTGAAAGAATCTCATTGTTCAGAAGAGTTATGCTGAATTCAACCCATGACAGCATTTTTTTATTTCTCCATGATGTCCGAAATAGACTAGTTCAGCCAGGGGGAGGAGTCAAGTGGGGAGTCAGTCTGGAATCATTATGTAGGCACAAAAGGGCAAGAGGCAACCCTTGAATGCTGTTGAACCTTATCTAGTCCAGCTCAGACACAAACTGTTCATCTGAGCAGATTTCTGTGAAATGGGTTTTGAACAATAAAGTAAGTTTCTCTTAACTGGACATTCTAATCAAAAGAAAAGAACCAGAGACACACCACAACTTTTCCACGGGAGAATGCTAGAATGTTTCTTTTACAAAATATTAAAAGTTACAAAACCAGACATTCAGTTAATAGCAGTTTTTCCTGTGCATCTGTATCTGTGCAGTTTAATTTCTAAAAAAAATCTAACTTAATATGTTAATGTCATCAGCTGATAAGTCAGTGGTGGGATTCAGCCGGTTCGCACCACTTTGGCAGAACCAGTAGCTTAATTTTTGTTGCCCAGGCCCAGAATGGACTTCCGGAAGCGGCATCTACATAGAGAACTGGTTGTTCAGGTATTTGAATCCCACTACTGTGATAAATAGAATGATGATAAATCATAATGATAAAACATTAGGATTGTCATGAACTCTTGAGAAATGGCTCAGCCGTCTCATCTATGCTCTTGTAGTAACTCATAGATGATAATGAAGTCTTCCAAAAGTTGGAATTAAAGAGCTATATTAAAAGGGTGGAGGGAGGATACAGGGGAAGAGAAGGTAGTAGCTAATACAACTTACATATTTATTATCTGTAACGTAGGATTTCTAGCTATATCAATCAAATTTAGACTTTGCAATGCCAAGTTCTTTTACTGTCATCGAGTAAGACACAATTCCTTTCCTTCTTCCCAGAAGGCTTATAAATCTTACTTTGTCTCAGCCATCTTTCTTTAGTGGCTTACATTTCTTTTTGTCTTCATATGAATGCTTCCTGACAGATATGCATATGATTTTTTTTCCCCTGTCCTCTTCCGTTTAAAAATAATTATTTAAATAACATGCAAAGTACTGTAAGTTCTATCTTATATCCCTCTAGGTCTAGGACTACTGATGAAATCCTATTTTATTACAGTTTGAATTTTTTTAGTCTCAGGGTATTAAAAAAAAATCGGTATGAAGAAAAAAGAAATGAAAAGAAGTTTTTTTAAAAAAAGAGGATGAAAAGAAAATCAACTTGTGGATTTGATTGCCCATGACGTTTTTGCTCAAAATCAATCACTGTCAGCTTGGGTTAGACTGATTTACTATGAGGCTGCTATATAAAAGATTTTCCACAAATGGCAAGACTCGGAGCTGTTTCCACTGCATTGAGCATAATGATGGATTTATCACTGCAATCAAGGTGAGGTAAAGCAGCTTGTTTCCCTAAAGTGGTATGCCAGCAAATTCATCACAACATTCCCAAAATTATAGAAGCACTTAGTTTATCTAGTCTCAGATAACAGGAGCAAAACTAGGGTTCTCAAATCTCTTAGGAGAAGTTTAGATACGTGTATGATTTTTATACACATTTTTTTTCATACACATTTTATTTCACTTCATCCATATCGTTTTCCCTTCTCCAACAGAAAGTTAGATAGAGGAAGCTTAGAAAAATCCATGAAGGTTTTTTTTTTCTGGGCAGGCTAAGAAGACACTGGCTGGGTCTCAAATTAAGACAGATTTTCTAGGCATTACAAGAATTGGCCAGATGGACACATAGTCATAAATTTATAGAGAGTCATGGAGATGGACTTGAGGGAAGCTGAAGCTGGTATAAAAACAAAGAGGGCAGAAGCATTTCTTGGGGAAGGGATAGTATTAGGAAGAAACTCAGGTTGGGTACTCCCTCCAGAGTGTAAATGGGAGGAGTGGGGGGGAGGGGGAATCAGTCCTGAAGGATGCTGTTAATGTAGACTTAGTTCTAGTGTTGTGAAGTCTATTTTCTGATCTGGACAATCTTAAAGGACTGATAATATTCAGATTATTAGGTAGACAACTTGCAGTCTTCCATGTAATTTTAAAGTCCTTTTACTGCAGAAAAATACATAGTCTTGCTAGAAGCCTGAATTACTTATTAGTGGGAGGATTTTAAAATCCTTCTGCATGCATGGGGAAAGAAATGGATGTTGGAGAAAGAAAAGGCATCAGAATAAAGAATATATTTGGTCCCAACCAATTTGGGTTTTAGGTCTTCCTCAACTTGTTTAAACTCCACCCATGATGAACATGCCACTCCTAGTGATGATTTACTGTTTATTATTAAACAAATTTATATAGCCACACAGTGACTCCAGGTGACTTCCTATGGATGTGACCTCCTTGATAGTAGCAAAGTTGTTTGTCCTACTTTAGGCTGTTTCAGCCTAGCCTATTATTACCATTGAAGGTGACAGACAGACAGACAGACAGACAGACAGACAGACAGACAGACAGACAGACAGACAGACAGACAGACAGACAGACAGACAGACAGACAGACAGACAGACAGACAAGATAGATAATTAGATAGCTAAGAAAAAGACCACTCTGCCTCCCAATATTACTGCTTAAGTGCAGTATCTAAGCCTTCAAAGAAACTGGTACAATAGGTCAATGTGGGGAAGAGAATGCAGGCAGTCCTCACTAAGTAACTGCAATTGGCAACTCCATTGCTAAGCAATATTGTCATAAAGTGGAATATCATGTGACTGCACCTGATTTACAGTAGGATGGCGTTCAGGATAATTTATTGTAAAACCTTGGAACAGTTTTGTAAAATGATGGGTAAATTACTTGTACAAATGCCGCATTTTGAGCCATTCCGGCCAGATTCCGCTCAGATTATTCCAATCTTGTTGGCCACATCAAGCGCATCGTAATCTGGAGCGAGACGGATGTAGGCTTTTTTCTCTCCGTCGGGCCTGATCAAGGTGTTGACCTTGGCCACATCGATGTCGTACAGCTTCTTGACCGCCTGTTTGATCTGGTGCTTGTTGGCCTTCACGTCCACGATGAAGACCAGGGTGTTGTTGTCCTCAATTTTCTTCATGGCTGACTCCGTGGTCAGTGGGAACTTGATGATGGCATAGTGGTCAAGCTTGTTCCTTCGTGGGGCGCTCTTCCGGGGATACTTGGGCTGTCGCCGTAACCGCAAAGTCTTTGGTCTCCGGAAGGTGGGCGATGTCCTGATTTTTTTCTTCTTGTGACTATGGACCCCTTTCAACACGGCTTTCTTCGCTTTAAGTGCTTTGGACTTTGCCTCCATCTTGGCTGGGACAGCCTCCTTCTTCACCTTCAGCGCCATCTTGGCTCGGCGGAAAAGAGCACAGTAGATGGCCGTTTGTTGGTTCCAGCTGCAGTCATTAAGTAAAGACTATGGGTCATTAAGCACACTGTCACAAGATTGCCCACTTGTAGTTTTCTGCCTGCTTTCTCATTGATTTTGTTTGCTGGAAGCTGGCAGTGAAGGTTGCAAATGGCGGTCATGTGACTATGGGACATGGCTACTATCATAAATGTGTTCCGGTTGCCAAGTGCCCAAATCACAACTGTGAGAATGCTGCAATGGCCTCAACTTCAAGGACCAGTGGTAAGTCACATTATGCAGGGATGTCATAACTTGGAATGGTCTCTGTACAACTGGTCACTAAGTGACGACTACCTGTAACAATTTTCTTAAAATTGGGGATTGTGATTAACTTGGAATCCAAAACTTCTCAATTTATATTCTTAACCACATGTCAGCCAAATGGTTTAATCCAATTGGGTAATCTGTGGATCAGCATGCTTATTATTGAGCATATTGTTACAAAATGAAGCAGTTGCGTAATTTTTACAATAGATATAATCATAATTCAATCTTAATCACTTTTTTTTTGCAAAGTAAGGGGAAAAGCCTGTTGCTCGGTACAGTTAGAAAGTTGTTGAATCTGAAGACTTCATTCTGTTTAAACCTGGATGTGCTGTAATAAGAAAATGGACAACGTCCTTGAGAACACAGGACATTTTCTTTTACCGCATTACCTTTTTCATTCTAAATATCCTTTACCGATTCAATCAAAAGACAGCTGTAACATAGAGAGTAGCTGGTCCCAAGTCAATTAAAAGTTAAGCGAAGAGCAGCATCAGTCTTTTTGTGATTATTTCAGCTGGCAAACTTTAATTGAAGGTGACATCCAGAATCATGCAGCTTCCCCACTGCTACCACCACCTACTCACTAATGAACCCCAGAAGAATTGAAAAGATCAAATAATGGAACATGTCACGCTTTTCACCAAAAGATGAGTTCTGCATTTGAAAGATGATGGAAGGGTCAAGGCCAGGACATTAGGCACAGCCTCATCTTGCTTCTGTTCTGCAGGTCTAATAGTGCTGATAAGTAACTAATTCACTTTACGTACTTTATGGAAGATGTAAATGCCATTCTGAACACCAAACCACCAATATTGGTTGTATGTAGGTAGTCCTCACCATACAATCATAACTGAGTCCGGAATTATGGTCTTCAATTGTTCCAGTTGTTAAATAAGTCACCATGTGACCATGTCCAATTTTACAAACTTTTTTTAGGGTGGTCATTTAGCGAACACAGCACTTGTAAAGTGAACCTTAGCGCTTGTTAGGTAAATGCTGCAGATGTTAAGGAAATCCATTGTCCACAATGGGTGGGTGTTTGTTTGTTTTTGTCAGAAATAGGCAAAAACATTATAAATGGTGGTCATAAAACTACAGGATGCTGTGAAGAGTCATAAATTTAGTCTGCTTGCCATGTGCCCCAAATGCAGTCGTGTGACTCACAGGGGTGGGAGGGGCAACTGCCAGAACTTTGAATCCAGGTCATAAATATTCCTGGAGAAGTTTTTCCTAACTTTGAACAGTCACTGAACAACCAATCGTAAGTTGAGGACCACTTGTACTGGGATTTAGTAATTAAATCTAACATAGGCAGCATCTCGCCAACCTTGTGTAATTCCAAAATATCAGAGTTTTGGGGAGAGGGTTGAACCAGATTAGTATTTGGATAGGAGACTGCTAGGAAAGCCTAAAGTTCCAGGTTAAACCCAAACGTTGAAGAAAACAGTGACAAACCACTTACGCATTATAGCAAAGAAAATATACAGTAGATGTATCCGTATTTACCAGCAATAAAAATATTTAGTTTCTAAAGTTTAGTATCTTGTATGTATATCTGCACACAAGGAAGAAAGATATCTCTATGCATTTTCAGTTTAGTGTAGACATTGCACCATGCCATGGTTAGATAGAGAATAATCTCTTTCTTGTTCTGTCTCTTCTCACCTTCTGAGTCTCTGCGTTTGTATTTACTGTAGCCTTTTATTTTTTTTTAAAGACTATCTAAAAAAAACCAGAAAATTATCTGAATGAGTTATATTATTTTTGCTTATGCATATAACAAGGTTGAACATTTGGTATACCTATGAAAGAGCAAAACTGAGCACAAAAATCCAGTGTTGTGTGTGTGGCAGGAGAGAAAAAATAGTGTTCTGATTTTTTTTTTATTCTCGTGTCAGTTTTCTCCTCCATGTCCTAATAGTGAGCTGAATTTTTATGAAACTGTAATTGATTTAATGGCTAGATTTTTGCCAGGAGGATTTCACAGAAGAATAACAGCAGATTAATACTTTTTTTCCTTTTATTTTTTCAACGGTACAGGGAAAGTTAAGATACCTGAGGAAATATTAGAAGCTGGGAAATTTTCATTAACTCTGCTTCCCTAGCATCTACTCTGTACTGTATTAGATCTGATGCCGTTTTCTTGTATATAGTCTAAAATGAAACACTTTGCTCACAGGTAACAAGTTTAAAAATAACAGAATAACAGAGTTGGAAGGTACATTGAAGGTCATCCAGTCCAATCCCCTGCTCTAGCAAGAGATCCTATGCCATGCCAGACAAATCCCATGTTTTTCAGAGTTCAGGAATTTCAGGAAAAGATCTGCGTCAGTATCCTGAAAAGATACTTTTCTCTCACAAGAGTTCTCTGAATCTGTTTGAGAGGGATGGAGCAGTCCTTGAGACAGGTTTGGGAGGCACGGAAGGTGAGTGGGAAGATGAATGTAAAGGAGAGCAAGTAAGACTTCCACTGAGTAAGTCACGTGAGTCCATTTGAAAGGGTTGTGTTTGTTGCATGCAGATAGTCCTCGACTTACAACAGCTCATTTGGTGACCGTTCAAACTTACAATGGCATTGAAAACAGTGACTTTGACTGTTTTTCACACTGACAACCATTGCAGCATCCCCATGGTCACATGATCAAAACTCAGACCCTTGGCAACTGACTCATATCTGTGATGGTTCAGATGTCCCAGGGTCATCTGATGACCTTTTGCGACCTTCCGACAAGCAAAGTCAATGGGAAGTCGGATTCACTTAACAACTTTGTTAGTAACTTAATAACTGCGAGAGGTTGTAAAATGGGACAAAACTCACTTAACAAATGTTTTGCTTAACAACAGAAACTTTGGACTCAGTTGTGGTCATAAGTCGAGGACTACCTGTAAATGTTTTTGGGGGATTCACAGATTTGAACACAGGGGCATCTTTCTGAATTCCCATGACTGCAAGGCAGATCCTGGAAAGTCCTGGGGCTCTGTGCACCAGGTGATAAAATAATAATTTTCAATTGTCTTAACTCTTCTGTGGTAAGCAGCACCAGGCAGCCAAGTTCAGGGTTTGCATTCTCAGAGTATGTGCTCTGAAAGGGCGTTGCACTTTTTGAATCTACAGGATGCTTTTTCAGCAGAGGGACTCAAGAACTTGGATTATAACATTGCTACTCAGATGAACGGATGCCCTGCTCAGTTGAATACTTCACTGTATCCAACATATTGCTTTCATGATCTGAGATAGGATGACCAGGTGCAAAAGAAGTCTAGCTTTCTGTATTTTTGATAGCTGTGAAGAATGGGAGCTTCAGAAGATATTGCTTGTCTTGCAACATGGCTAAAATCCCCTTGTCCTTACAACGGAGGGCTGTGTCCTCTTTTATTCCATCTCCCTGCAATTATTGTATTTCAGCTTCTGAGATCTTGGAATTAATATTTTCTCCCAATACCGAAAAGAATGTGAGAGTTTATCCCCCATTTTTCTCCATACAACTATTTCCTAAACAATTTCCTTTATTTCTTTTCTTAAAGACTCACAAAAGATGGGCAGATATAATCCAGATTATTTTTTTTTACTATTAAAGAGTATTTTTTACATTATAGTTATTATTATTCAGCTTATCCTTTTGCAGACTTTTGTCTGGAGCACCTTCACCTTTTTGATCCTTTTCAAGACATTAAAAAAAAAAAAACCCCAGGCACCAAGCAGAAAGACATTTGGCTCAATAGAGGGTCTTAAACTCTCATTCCCTTTTGCCTAATGTATGCAAAGTCAGGAACTTCATTTCTTATGAAATGACTAAAGATAGTAATCTTCTCACTGGTGCCCTGACTTGCTAAACATCATAAATCACAGCACTGGGTCCCTGTAAACAGCTGCTCATGTCAACTGAATAAACTAGGATGTCAGAGGATGGCTGTTAGAATGTTAACACTATGTTTAGAGTTTATGCATATTCAGGAAACTTGCTCTGTTTGTAGTTTCAGCTGTTCACTGATCATGCGAAGAAGATAGATAGACAGACAGACAGGATCTGGATCAGTAGAGAGGTTGTACACAATGGAATATCAACTAAACATTTCATCCTGTTTCATATCTAAGTGGATCAGAATAGCAGGCATGACCATGGTAGGCAGGCATCTCTATTGATGCAGAAACAAATTTTGCTACTTCCTTGAGCAATGGATGTCAATAGAGAACTTACTCCAAGTACAGTACAATGAGATTTATGTCCAGTTTATTGAGTATGGACTAAAAGCTTACTCTGCAGAATAATATTGTCAGGTACAAAAAGAGTGAAGAGGGGCACAAAGGATCATTTGCTCTTGTGCTGTTTTTGGTAGTGCTTTTCAGGGACGCATAAACTGTTTCAAATGTTGAAGCAAAGGAGATATAATTGCTCTACACATCGCTGGATGCCTAGGCTGGTTGACTTGAGTACCATGCTCCCTTCAATTTACCACATTAGTGGTCCTTTAACTGCAAAATGCTAACACTTGAGGGCATCTAAATGAATGTTTATCTCCTTTTTTTCTGCAAATATTAAGTGGAGAGGAAGCTTTGCTCCCTCCCTGCAAATCAACTTCTTTTGATTTCAATGTGTGAAGATTTGACTTGTAAATAGTCTCCCAAAAGCTATTTCCCAAAATCCTTTACATATTTTAATTAAATTTTAAATTAGCCTGTGATAATGTACCTGACTTCAGAAAATTTAAAAGCAATCTTCTCTCCTCTTCTCTTTGATTTAGATTTTCCCCTCCTTCATCAATTGTTGCTCCTGCTGGGAAACATTATAAAAATAGATATTCAAATAGGTTCTTCTTTCAGTTTGTTCCGAAAATGGTAGCTTGTCAGCTTTAGACAATGCACGGAAATGAGGACTTTTCTTCTGTTGTCCTCCAGATATGTTTGGAATGCAACTTTTTGCTACCTTGGCTGGGAAGAAGCTGCAATCACGACATCTGGTGGGTACCAAGTTGAGAGAAATGAACGTGTTAAGGATGTCATTTGTTACCAACATGCTAAAGTTTCTAGAAACTGTGCACTGTAAGTTAAGGATGGGCATCTTTGCGAAGACCAGGGAGCACTTTTAACATGGGGGGAAGAGAGGAGGGGGAAGACAATATCTCCATTGATGGGTTGACAGTGAAAAATAAGTCAGCAAGGGGTTTTTCATATGTATTTATTTTCTGGATGTTCTGGAAGGCATGTCTTTCTTTCTGGACTGTGTTAAGCCAATATTAGGCCTTAGAATGTAGCCTTGGTGTATTTTCCACTAAAAGTGATGGAAACAAGGCCACTAGTTTCTGGGATTTAGGATCACAAATGGACCTGCAGTTGGAGATGTCAGACTCTTCTGGGTCTTTCCCACTCCTTTGACATAAACTTGAATTTGAAGCATGCTGTGAACTGTTGGTTAAATGCAAGTTTAGCTATGAGCTTCCAGTGCTGATTTTGAATGATTGATATAGAAGTGGCAGCTACTCATTATGAAAGTGGAAAACACCTCTTTGCCCGTCCTACCTTGCAAACAGAGTGGGAGAGTCTATTGCTTAATTGGGCATTAGTTTTTCATTCTGCCTGAGCTCTAATAGGCATCCTTCCAAATTTGGAGTAACTTTAAATAATCCAGTCGGTGATTGGATTCAACAGTCTTGGTGGCAGAAAATTAATCATCTGGCAAGAAAGTTTATGAAGTAGTTAATATGCAGAATCAGGGCAACGCTGAACCTTTTCCAGATTTTCCTCTGCTTTTTCCACTCCACCAAAAGGGATGAGGATTAGAAAAAAGCTAGTCTAGGTAAAAGAGAAAAAAAAATCCCAAGGGTGACTTACTGAAGGATGGTCACCGAAATAATCTTAAAGCCAGATTGATTTAATGATGTATTGCAGAAAAAGTGCCAGAAGTGAAAGGATCCCTGAAGCTGTTTAACACGCAGCTTGCCAAAATGTTCCTGGGAGCACTGAAATGTTCCTCGTCACAGAGCAGAAGCCGTTGATCAGTGGAGTGAATTGCAGCACCTTCAAACTGTATCGAGTGAATATGAATGCGACCCTCACTGGGGAGCCCCTGGATAGATTTACCCACCATTTTTTTTTATGTTGATCACTCATGTGGTGCACATTAAAAACAGGCCAAACTTCAATCACATCATCATGGCTGCCATCTTGCCATTTTTAATCCTGTTGTTGATGGAAAAATCTTCATCAGTGTCCAGTCCAAGCCGGGAATAAACAACATGGAGACTGCTTTAGAAAGAAGGTTGTAGTTTATTGAAGGGGAGAGCCAGACAGAAAGATGGCTCTGGAAAAAAGTGACTATATATAGCAGGGAGTGGGTTTTTATATCTTCTGGGGCTCTTGAGGTTGTTTCCTGTTCCTGTTTGAGGCTTTGTATTTCCTGTGTCATGTACTTTGACCTGAGTCTGAGTGTGCCTTTCTGGTATTGTGGTGGTAGTGGGTTAATCCTATTATGTTTCCTGTCCTTAAAATTTGGGTGGGGTATGTAGATTTTAAGGGTCTTTGTCTTCCTAATTTCTTCAGTTTCTATCTGGAAGGCTCCAGCCTTCCTGAATGGATTATTACATCTGCATTTCTAAAAGCTGGTTTCTGCTAAGTTGTTTGGCTGGGGGAGGGGGGGAGAAGTTTCTGCCTTTTTGAAGATCTTATCCATTATTCCTTTGGGGAAATATATTCTGTCTTTTTAATATTCCCCAAAATATTTCTTTCTCTGGATTCTTCCCACACTGTCCCACAGATAGACTTGCCAGCAAGGATGCACCTTCTGCCTCCTGAAAAGATTATTACAAAAAGACTCCATTCAGATTCATCATGCAAGGAAATGCTGACACTCTTCCTATAGAAATCATAGCAATTCAGATCCAACTTGCCCAGAAGGGCAGAGCTGAAGTGAAAACTTAGGGCAGATGGATTGATTTGTATCCATGTGTGCATTATGTTTTGATCTGTTCTTAACTGCCTTGAGGGTTATTTTGTCTGAAAGGCTCCAAGTAAATGTCAGTATCAGACAAATTTGGATATTCATAGATAGCTAAGGTCTCCCATGCACTAAGTGTGCTTGCCAGGTGAATTTTCCAGAGGGTAATGAATAAAAATGCTAAATGAGCCCCAGTATGTTTCCATGGAACACACACGCTTATGGGCAGACAGTTTCCTCCTAGTAGACAGACAATTGAATACTGACAATTGTACTTAAGGGACCTGTAACTCCTGAGCTTTTAGGTCTGGGCTTGCCAACCTTTGCAAGTGAATGTCAATGGCCTGTATTTTTTGAAAGTGCTCATGGCACCCTCTCTCAAAGGCATGTGCACTTAATGCAGTTGCGTCAAGGACCCCATCTTGCTTAGAAAGCCATTTGCTAATCGACAGGATCCACTTGAGAAGCTTATTAGAATTGATTTTGCTATTGACATTTGCGCAAGTGTTCTATTCCTGGCAAGCTTTGATAATATATTACACTAAACCAGGGATGAGACCAGGAATGTAGCTGGCGGGAATCTATTCTATCATGTCCTGATCATCCTGATGATGAAAAATGTCTCTTCATTCTGAGGTAGTCTTTGCAATAGAGAGATTTAAGTTCAAGAGCAGAAATCATACACTATGTTTTAAAAGAGTGGTCTTTCCATTTCAGTAATATCTGTAGCCACTGAATAGGGGTTGACTTTTCTGTTTTAAGCTGCAGGAGAATTTGGCTTTGAATTTAAGTTGTCTTTTCCAAATATTTGTAATGGGAAATGTTTCATGAGACCAGGGAATGCCAAATCTGTACTAAATCTGTTCTCTTCCCCTTTGGATAAAATGTTTACTCATAACTAGCTAATGTTTTGTATATTGAAAAAGATGATCGGGGGCAGGAAGGGGTAGGAATTTCAGAATATTGTAAGGAAAAATACCTCCCTTCATCAAAAGGATTCCCTGTGATTCCCATTGGTTCCTTTCAGGATTTTTTTTTTTTTTTTACAATTTCCTTGTTGTCTCCCATCCAAGTACTAACCAGGTTTAACTTCCAAATCCAGACAGGATCAACCCAGCGCTATCACCTGCTGCTAATCCAACTTTGCCAACTTCCCTCTAATAGTTATTTAATAATGTATGTTATCCATTAAGTCCTTATAGTTAATTAATAACTTCCAACTTATGTGGGATAATGTATGTATGAGATACATCCGAAGGAAATGAAAAGGGAAGCCTAGCTTAGTTGCAAGTGTTTAAATCCTGTTCTGGAACCACCACTGAAAAAGAGCTGCATGTTAGGCCTGGAAAAATCTCCACGTATGTTTTTGTTATTGAATGTGTTTTCATTTTGCAAATAAGGATTTTAATTATTTATAAACTGGCTTCTGATGAAAGCTTATGTTTGGGCTAAAATATAGAAGATACTGCCAGAAAAACATGTCCCTCCCGCTTCTCTCTCTCTGATTTCAAGAAAAAAAACAAAACCCAGAAACAACGTATCACACACAGAAACACGCACACACACAAGCTCAGTTCTCAAACAAAGCATTAAACCTTGTCCACATGGAATAATATTGATCATCCTTTCCATTATGTCTATAAAGAGCCAGTTCATAAGCACAAAGTAAACATCTGTCATCAGTCCAAGACTGTCTATCCAGTGTAGCACAACCTTTCCATTATAATAGACTAATATTTCCTTCTCCATGCTGAGAACTTCTTCATATATTGATGAATTTCAACTTTTTAATATATAATTTAAAACAGTATTCACATCTTTAAACCGTATCACTCTTTACAAACCATTTGAAAAAGTTATGAATATTAAACCAAAATGAGGTAGTAATGGTACAAGTTCATATTATAAGTGTGCCATCTATCATTTGGCATTTCCAGTATAATAAAATTTACAGACAACCCTTTTAAATGTTATTTGAGATGTCCAATAATCATGAACCATAAAAACAAACTCAATATACTTTAAGACTCTTAACTATTTATTTATTAATGTAGGTATTCCATTTTGTTATTTGAAATTTCTTGCAAGATATTTAGCATGTGCGTGTGTGTGTGTACGTGTGATTTTGAGCATGAATAAAAATATCATGAGAAAATATAAAATAGAAATTAAGAAAAAATAGATAAAAGATAAAAGAAAGAGTTCAGCAAAGAAAATAGAACAGAACAGAATAGAATAGAATACAGCTGGAAGGGACCTTGGAGGTCTTCTAGTCCAGCCCCCTGCTCAAGCAGGAGAACCTATACCATTTCAAACAAGTGATTGTCTAGTCTCTTCTTAAAAACTTCCAGTAATGGAACACCCACAATTTCTGAAGGCAAGTTGTTCCACTGGTTAATTGAAGGGCTGCTTTTCTCATTAGTCCCATCCAACACATTCTAGTTTATGCTCATTAAGGACAGTCCCTTGACTTTTTCCTCAGACACACACACACCCAGTCATTTCTTTTGGAAAACCCAGGCAGTTCTCTTTCCCATAAAGGTATGTGGTAGTTATTTATTTAATTTGTTTAATTAATTTAAGAATACTTTAAATAAGCAAAATCCAAATTCATCCAAACCCTTTATCCATTTCAAATTTTTATAGTTCAAATTTTTAGCAAGCTTTTTTCCTGCAGATTATTTTAAAATTCTTGTACTTGTTTTTTGTTTCCCTTTATTCATGCCCTGGGTTGTAGGTGCACTCACCAGGAGATCTAATTGCTCTGCTGCTCCAAAGATCTCTGTGGTTTTTAAATAATTCTAACGGAAAGGTATTTTAAAAAGTTTTAGGAGTTAGGCCTGACCAAATGTCTATTACAGGCTATGCTGAAATGCAAACACAATCTCTCTTTTATGGAGATTCTCAGTCATCCAGGTCATAGTTATCCCTAAGATGCTTTTTCATGAGGCAACAGTACTCATGAAACAAGAAAGTCCAGTTGCCTTCTGAAAAAACATCTTTGGGCCAATCTCTCTTCCTTGGTTTTTGGTTCTTTCATTTGCAACTCATCTGCAGGGTTTGTCCCATGCCTCCGCTCATGGGGATTTGCCTTCTGAAGCTGATATGGATACCTTGTTTCCCCAAAAGTAAGACCCAGTCTGAAATAACCACTAGGATTTATCTTCGGGGAAGCCGTGAGCGCATGGGGTGGGATGTGGCCTGTGCATGGGGTGGAGAAGCAATGCAGTGGCGAGAGCATGGTGGCAGACCAGGTACAGTATCGGGGCAGGTGGGCGGGTGGGGCATGTGCCCTTCCTGTGCCAGGCCAGCCCCTGCAGCCCCAGGGTGGCCGTGCTGGGCAGCAGCAGGAAGGGAGCTGAGGTGGTGGCGGCCAGGCTGACCAAAGTAGCAGGTGAAGCACTAGAGGCTTGGGGAGGGAGGGTGGGGAAGTGGGCAGGTGTCCCCAAGCCTCTGGTGCTCCACTTGCCACCTTGGTGCTCTTCCCACCACCGCCAAGCATGGCCACCCTGGGGCTGCACTTGGAACCTCCAGGAGCTGCAGGGATCCATGTGTGCCCTTTTTGTGCCACTGTTTTTGGCACCGTGTCTGTGTGTGTGCGTTTGCCTCGCTGTTTCTGGCGGCACTTTGGGGGGATGGTCTATCCCCATTTGCAGTGTGGCCGCCATCCAATCATCATGCCACCTCTCAGGAGGGCAGCGTCAGCTGTCAATGCAGCAGCGGGGAAGACAGAAGACAATCCCACCCACCAGATCAGCCTGGCGGGGTGGGGTGGGAAACCGAGTGGCATGAAAAGCAGTGCTTGGAGCCTCCAGGAGCTGCAGGGATCCGGGTGTGCCCTTTGCAGCCTCTCCTTGTAAGCAATCCGGCTTGCCCAGGGTCAGGTTGGCTGTCGCGGGAGGCTCGTCCCACATGTGTGGCAGAGTTGGAGGATGGGGATGGGCCACGCCTCCCACGACGGCCAACCTGACCCCAGGTGAGCTGGATTGCTTCAGCTGCAAGGAGCCTGGCCTAAGATTTCCTGAAGCTGATGAGAACTGCCACCCACCGCAGCTGAACAATTTAGCCGAGCCGCAAAATCGAACTCGCAGCGGTGGCACCGGCAACAGATGAGGGGGGAGGCACACGATCTGGCCTACCAAAAAAACTATGGTGGGATGGAGTGGGTGGGGTTGAGTAGGGTTTATTTTGGGGGGTAGAGCTTATATTAGCTCAAACCTCCAAAAATAAGCTAGGTCTTATTTTATGGCTAGACCGTATTTTCAGGGAAACACGGTAATCTCTCTGACTTCTCTTTATCCAGAGAGGCTCTGGTGATCTGGGCTATTTGCCTGGTTATAGTTCTCTACCTCAGCATTGATCCCACTCTTTGAGGATGCATTTTCTCCATTCACAAGTCTTCCTTAATAATACTTTTTAACTGTTTATAAAAATCTTTAGATAATTTAAAAATAATCCAAGACATCTATAGGATCAAATTTGACAGGCATTTGGGAGTTTTTGTCTCATGCTGATGGACCTGGGAAAAAATGTGAAATGAAAAGATGTTTTAATAGATCATACTGCCTTTTCACAATTTTAAATAATTCAAATTCCTTCTGCAATAACTCAATGGTTTAAAAATGTGATTGCCAAGTAAAGTAATAATACCCTTATTAGCTTTTGAATTCCCCTCTCAATAAAGATTTCCTATTTTCAAACTGAGATTATCCCAGAACATAAGATTATCATGTGAATAATGTTTAGAATTCTACTTATGTCTCAACATCTTCCAAATATTTATAGCTATAATTACAGCTAAATAAATAAATAAATTAGCATATGGCATACCATACATGCACTTGCAATATATATTACAGCTGAAAATACTGTAGACACTAATTTAAAAAAAAACAAGCCCCTGACTTATCAAAGGGGCACATAATAACTTTCTAATTTTATTTACAATGTTTTGCGACTTGATCTGTTGTTGAACTATAAAGGAATAAAGTAAATATACATTTTTAGTAGTAAAGCTGAAAATGAGTAAATTTAAGAACTCCACCATTATTTGAAAACCATAACATACCAATCAATCTACCTGAAGGACCTGAATAATATTAAAATAATATTCATTTTTTTTACATTTATCTTTCCTTATATTATTTTTCCTTTCATTGCAGTTTTTAACCTCTATCTATAACAAGTTTAATCAGAGATAAACAATCTGAAACATATATAGTACAAGTAAAGATTTTTTAATTAATTCATTCATTCAAAACAAATTCAAAAGAATTCAAAATGACAGGTAAAGTGCCATTTTTATTGTTTTCTATTAATGCATCAGAACCTACAGGATATATATGAAATGTAATCAAATTTACTGGATAATTTACCAAAATATTTTATTATGCAAATGATTTTTAATACAGAGTTTTCACAATTATCAATAACATATTTAATTTCAGCTGTTTTCCAATGATCCCAAGATCAAAATGAAATATTAGAGATTGAAGGCATCATTAGTGATTTTTTTCAAGGCACCTTGAACAGTAAGAAAATTAAGGCCATTAAAATAATCCTGGTCAAGGAATTAGAATCCTATTAATAATAAAACAATTTTTAAAAATTCTTATTTGACTAACATTTGCTCTAAAAGTTTAAATTTTATGATATCAAAGGCTTTTTCTACGTTCCAAAAAATCCCAACTGCCAGTTCTGTTTTTTTCTGAATGTATATTTAAAATATCAATTAATAATTTAATATTATCTAATGATTGTAATTTTGTAATTTCATCCATAATAAACTTTGATTCAGTATTATGAAATAGAGTATTTTTTTAACTGCTGATTCATGAAATAAGCATGAGACATCACTGTGCCATGAACATCCTTAATAGTAGGAATTATATTGCTCTGATTTTACTGTTTTAATTGACAAGATAGTAATTTACTTTTCTTTCTAGTATCTTTGCTTTATGTGATTCAATAAATATTCTGTATCTAGTAGATAAAAGGAATTATGGAAAAAATATATAATTCCATTGTAGACAAAGAATTGAGCACAGCAGATAAAATGAGGAGCAGGGAGGGATCAACTAGGGCTAATCCAAATTAATGACACTGAGACTTTGTCAACCAAACAGAAGCAAGTATTTCAGACAGCACATACAGGAGGACCTAAACATGTGTGAACACATCAATTAAGCTTCTGATCTCGAAAAATGAAGCAAAATCTCGGAAACCAGAAAAAAAGTGGTACTGAGAATGCTGGAACCTACATTCAAGAAGAACCAAGGGCTATGGGTGCATATGCTCACATGTGCCATGTCCCACTATTAATATGTATCAACCAGCTAGAAATATAATGACCGTTATTTAAAGGAAACTTTAAAAAGTCCAATCAGTCCTCTTGTGGTTCTAAACAGTTCTTCCCTTCTTTATTTATTATTCAAAAGAGAGAAATTGTTAGGGAGGTTTGTACAGGTCCATAGGACTTCCCATCAAGGTGAATGATGGTATAAAAGATTAGTTTGAGGGAACACATTTGAATATTAATGTGCAAAGTATTTCTCAGAGCCCAGAAACAATGAAAATAATTGCTAGATATTCATTCATTCATAGCCCGGTACCAAGCTGCAGGGGATCTTGTGTCCAGAGCTTACAGTTGTTTTCCATTATTATCACAAATTTTAAAAATCAATGTCAGCCGTGATAAATATTAAAACTAAACAGACTGATTGTTTATTACTATTGCTTCTCATGCTTTTTAATGTGCAGGCTAATTAGCTATCAATAATATGAGAAAGCCTTGAGAGGGAAAGAATCATAGAAGAGGCATTTCATTATGCCAGTAAGGATCCTTAATAGCAGCCAACACTTTATTAATTCATATGTTGCCAGCCCATCACTACTGCATTTAATTCGGGCACAAGATTTATAATATGGCTGCCAAAATTGGGGAGTTAATGAATGCCCAATAAAAGGGTTTTGCACAGGGCATGGAACTAAACTATGCTCATGGAGGCAGATCCCGTGGACGAATGAGGATGGACTAAGAGGATGGAAAGAAGTTAAACAAAGCTCAGCTATGATTTCATTTAATTCAAGGCATCAGAGACTAAAACTTAAAAGTAGTTTTCAGAGCCAGGACTAACATTCTTCAAGCCACCCCATCCACAAAAGCTCAGATGCCTGTAAAAGAAATAGTTTATTCTATACAGTTATGCATTATCACAATGTGCAGAACAAACATGTTTCAGAGAAAATTTGCATTGTGCCTGTTGTAAAATGTGATGTCCATGTTGTCTGCTAAGTCTACCGAGAAAGTTTTTCTTTTATGCATTCACAGATATATCCATCCACAGTACAATTTAAAAGTCGCAAAGGTAGCTTTTTAAAGTGCCTTGCCTTGTCATTTTACACTCCAACATACAGATAGTTAATGTTATAACACAGCACACATTCACAAGTTAGGCCGCAACTCTATGTTACTTGTTTAGAGTTATTTCATAATGGGGCTTATGCCTGAACAGCCATTTTATATATTTATTTGGTAGATTTATATCTAGGTGACCATATGCTCTTTATTTTAAAGGACAAGTTTTTTATTTCAGAAAACTATCCTTTAGATATGTTTATTTTTTATAATAAACAATATGTTTTTATAAACATATTGTCAAGAATGAAACGTTGACAGCTATGTACCTCTTCATTTCAACTTGCCATTAGAGTAAGGGGGGGGGAAAGTGTTGCTTTAGAAGTGGTTAGATGGAGAAACGAAACCTCTACTATTCCACTGAAGACTGTGAGATCCTGAAACCTTTCCAAGGACACTGCAGCAGGTGTGGAGAGGAAGTAGACGGTTCCCATGAAAAAGTGAAATTGTTTACATGAACTATGTGAGAGGGTGGGGATTTGGCTGGAGAAATTATTGTTTAATTCTATGAACTGGTGTCTGGGAACCTCAGAGTTAGTTTTGCTTCAACATTACCGTGCCTGCATTCAATAAACAGTACGATTTTCAGAAACTGAATGAACTTGGAATTTTATTTGGATTCTCGAGCTGGATGTTGACACTCATTTTTGTCCTTTATTTTGGTCACTTAACTTTTACCTTACAAATGGTGCCATTTAGTGCACAATCTTCCAATGTGGAAATTGATTTGTCTTTTTTTTAAATAAATGTATATTGTTTGATTTTAGATATTTTTATTGAATATGCAGTTTTGTAGTTTTTTATTTTGCTCTTGAATTTTCCTTTGCAAAGCAAAGGAAACACTTAAAAATGTTTTGTTCTTATAAATCTCTTTCAGTTTGCCATTTTCCAGGTCTGTCCTCTATTTTTTCCAAGAAAATATGGTCTTTGCATTTATACCATATTTTTCATTCAGGAATTCAAGACTACATGGTAGCACTTTTTCCTCATTTTTGCCACAACTGCCAGAGCATGCACAATCTTATTGCGCTGATATATATAGCTTATATAGCTTTCTTGTCAGCATTACTTTGCTGCTCATAGTCTCTCTCATGTACACACTGTGCAAAGCTTCCCAGCACTCCTTAGCAGACTGGAGACCCCTCATGTGTATCAGCTGTCTATCCTCTAAATTTAGGATTATGCTGGCCAATGCTTTCTCATTCTTTCTCTGGTCCCTACTCCTCCTTTTTTGTTTTTTAAGCTGAAACCCAAAAGTCTTTTGGTTGCATTTCATACATGCTGGTACTATGCAGATTAAAGTTTGCCAAGTCATCTTTATCTTCTGATTTATTGGTCAGTTCGATAAATGG